>NC_142577.1:647777-949166 GCF_041283825.1 Pyrus communis | reverse complement strand
ACTCAAAGATGAGTAAGAATTCATACTCAAAACTCTTAGTGTTTTAATCACAAAGCTTTGTGTTTATGATTAGAACCGTTCATACTATGAATCACATTGTAAAGATCATCTTTGCAAAAAATAAATTAAAACTAAGGTCGTTGGGTCAATCATTTGTAGATTATATGTAAGATCCCGATAATTTATTATCGAAGAAGAGAGATATTTGAAAAAAAATAAAATGTTGTGCTTATTTTTTGAGAAGATAGTGGATGTCATTAAAAGTTCGTAGCATTTTTCGGATTATCTTTAAGAACTAAGATGAATTTTTAAGGTGATTTACATTTTGGACCAATGAATAAGTGACATGTGGCAGTCAATAAGTAGCTTGCCACATGACAGCTGCTGGAGATAGACAGCAAGGGGCTGGTCTGACCGGTTAGCGGCAATTTAGCCACATGGGAAGTGATGATTGGACCCAAAGAAGTGGATGATTAGTAAGCACTTTATTGTGCTGATTTTTGCAAGGCTATGGACTTGGACGTGTCATGCATATTAGCTATGCAATTGACACCTAGTAGATACAATGCCTTAGTCATCTTTGGCCACAAAACCATCCAGTTGGAAGCAAGTTTGACACCGCCTAATTCTACTATAAATAGAGGGTTGCATTTCATTCTTTCATTCACTACTTTTGGAAACATATGTTGGCTATTGAGAAGCCATGCATGTATGCATGCATGGTCCGTTTATACATGTGTGTATATGTTAGAGAGAGAGAGATTAGAAAATAAAATAGAGTGGACGAAATACATGGCATTAGGAGTGATCAAGGAGCTTGCTCAAGTATGTGGAGCTTTGCTATTACAGTAGTGACGTGGATCATCGTTTTAGCTTTGGAATTGAGGGCTTTGAAGCCTATTTGATGACTAGACAACGATTTTTGAGACATTAAGGTAAAGATTTACATATGATAAGATTTCTGGGATTTTGTACAAGTTCATATGGATGAGATTTAGAGAAATTTGATGTTTGACTCGAAATTCATCAAATTTGGTCTTTAAAGGATGTTTGTATGGAAGAAGTGAGTTGTACTATTGATGGATTGTGTTTTGGCTTGAAAGATATGTTGAATTTATGGGAAAAGAGACCACAAAGCCGCTGGTTTCATACCAAGGATTGAACTGTGAAAATAGTTTTAGTCTTGGGGTAATTTTATAAATTGCCAAAAGTTCAAGACCCAAGTGCAATTATCAAAATTTTGGGGACCTATTTGAAATAATAAAAAGTTCAAATACAGAATTTTTATTCTGGTTAAGTGAAGGTCCCTATTGGATATAGTTGTTGTTATGGGAATAAAGTTTAGTTATTATATATGGACATATAGTGACATATTGTAATTGTTCAACTAGAGACTCCAATTACTCGTGGTAGTTGCGTTTAATCAAGGTAATGGTGACGAATATTGCTTGCTTGTCTTGGAAACCAGGTAGAGGAATCCTCACTTACCCTAGTTATGGATTTTTGTGAATGTATGTATATGTAAATATACGAATGCTTGTGGAAGCTGCATATATTTTGCTGCTGACAGAACCATGAGGAAAAATGGTTTTGGTTTTATATCATGATATGCATGTTGTTTTATACTACAAATTAAAGTGATGACTTGAGAGTGAAGGAGGCATAGTGACTGCCTTGAGTTTCAATCCTGTAAACCTCCGGAGGGGCTACTACGAAGGGATTAGTACCGCTACCTTTCTAGGAGATGTACTAGGATATCTAAGGGTAGAGCATTAGAGGACACTCTCGCTGCACCTTAAATTAAGTATATTCATTTGGAGTTGGTAGAGGTAAGGAGGTCGTTGGTCATTGAACCGGTCATCAGGCATGTAGCGATTTATTGGGATCCCTGTTTACTTTTTAAAAGGAAATTGTGTGATCACACAATCTATTTTCAAAACAAACAAAGCTTTTGTTATGCATCAATCATTTTCCTATAATATATATAGTGTCTATACTATTTTCAAACCTAGCTGGGGTGGATTCCCTCAAGGGGAGCGATGAACGTTTATGACGCTCACCCCTTACTTTATTATAGGACTGGTGCACCTACAAATAGATGATATGGACTAAAGTTGGGACAAACGTTGCTTGTTACTTGTCAACTTCTTAATCACTCATTGACTTTCTATAGGTTTTTAGTTTGTACATATGCTTGATTCCCTTATCGTCTTGAAGGAATCTTTGTAGCCGAACTCAACATTTTGCAATTTCAAATCGTACGAAAGAGTTGGTTTAGTATGATAATTACCTTAAACTTTTTGGTTTTGTTGTAGATTGTGAAGTTCTTTTTCTATGTAAAAATCTTATCCAAATTTAGTTGCCCTTTTATTCTTCGTTTTACCAAAATGATTTTTGCTTCCGTATTGCTTGAAAATAAATTATTTTATTCCCCTCAAATAGCTTTACGTTCTATTAAGAATGTAGTGCTATAGTGTTGGAATTTAACACTATAGTATTGCTTTACTAATAGAGCGTGGCACTGTTACGTGCCCCTTTTTGGGGCGTGACAAAATACATAGACAGTTCGTAATACTTTTAACAATTCTGTTCATTTGTTTTCAAATAGTTTGATGACCAAACGACCTTAGTTTTAATTGCCTTTTTGCATATGCGATCTTTATAGGGTGATTTATAATATGAACGGTTTTGATTATAAACATGAAGTTCTATAAATTGACAACGAACAATTTTGAGAAATTTTGAGTAGGACTTCTTCTCATCTTTGAGTAGTAGAGTATTGTTCATAATGGAATGAGAATTACGGGTTTTTTTGGGTGGTCCAAGTAATAGTACTTTTTAAAGGTATTTTAGTTAAAATGGTCTTTAAGATTGTCATAATTCTTTATTTCGATCTCTAAGATTTAAAAACGATGGTAGTGGTCTCTGAAATTGTCTACCGTCAATTGTTTTGGTCATTCTGTGAAAAATATCTGTTAAATTGAAGAAGCCACTAGTTCAAGTGGAATGATTGATTTGACAAAGATTGAAGAAGCCACTATTTAACAGAGATTTTTCCTGAATGACCAAAATGATTGACGGTAGACAATCTCAAAGACCACTTCTATTGATTTTAAATTTCAGGGATCAAAGTAATGAGTTATATGCCAATGTCAAAGACCATTTTAGCTAAAAAAATTCCTTTTAAATAATATTCACTTTTTGATTTCTTAGAATCAATTGTTCAAATTATTAGAGTCAATCTTCACCATTCATTTTTTGAACCACGCAGTAGTTTTGGATAAGGGAAAGTAAATAAAAGGCATTACGCCAATTTTAGAGATAATTTTGGCTAAAAAAAAATCCCTTTTTAAATGATATTCACCTTTTGATTTCTTAGAGTCAATTGTTCAATTTCTTCATTTCAATCTTTACCATTCATTTTCTGAACCATGCAGTGGTTCTAGATAAGGGTGAGTATGGGCCAAGCTGGGCTCAAATTTGGAGGGTTCGGACCAGATTCGTTTTAAAATGCAATGTGACATGCTGAGTCGGGTATTAGAATTTTGAGATTTGAAACCAGACCTAACCCGACTCATTTGAAATAGGCTGTTTCAGACGGGCCCACGATCCAAATCGTGAAACAATGAGCTTCTGTTTCTTTCGAAGAAGAAATCCTTCATCCCATCATGTTTGTACAAGATTCAGACCCAGAAGCTGCTTCTCTTTTAGATTTGTCGATGTCATTCCTCGAAATGCGGTTGCCCTCCTTTCTAGAGATCTCTTATTTTTGGAAGGACGATCAGGACCGATGAAAACTCAAGACTTGTTTTCTTATTGGGTCTCGTTCTTAGGTTTCTTGCTCGGAACTATCAGAAAAGAATCACAATCAAATTTCCATCTCTTGGCAACATAGAAGTGGATGAAATTTGCAACAACATAGAATTTATAAAAAAATCTACCTTTTCCTTCCTCCTTAATTCCAAAGGACCACCGTAACCTCAAACAAAAAAAAACCAGAAAATTCAAAATTCTGATCCATCTCATACACCCAAAAGACCTAGAACCGGAGCGATGAATTTGCAAATCTGGAAAGCATGCATGGGTTTGAGTGGGATGATAAGTGTGAGCGGAGTTTCCAGCAGTTGAAGTATTGTCTCACTCATGCACCTGTTTTGGCACTCCCGGACGATAATGGTGATTTCGAGGTTTATAGTGATGCTTCTTTGAATGGTCTGGGATGTGTGTTAATGCAGCATGGTAGGGTGATTGCTTATGCTTCGCGACAGTTGAAACCTCATGAGTTGAATTACCCTACACATGATTTGGAGTTGGCCGCGATTATCTTTGCATTGAAGTTGTGGAGACACTACCTTTATGGAGAGAAATGTAGGATCTTTACAGATCACAAGAGTCTTCAATATCTTTTTACTCAGAAGGAGCTTAATCTTCGTCAACGGAGGTGGATGGAGTTGCTCAGCGATTATGATTGTACGATTGATTATCACCCTGGTCGTGCAAATGTAGTTGCTGATGCACTTAGCAGGAAGTCTCAGGGCCGCATTAATGCGTTGTATGCGAGTTGTATTCCTCTTTTGGCGGACTTGCGTTCAACGGGAGTGAGGTTAGAAGCAGAAGATAGAGATGTGGCTTTACTTGCTAATTTTCAAGTTAGGCCAATTTTAGTTGATCGGGTACGTGAAGCTCAGGTAGCTGATAGAGAAACTCAGGAATTAGTTCAAACTCCAGATCGAGGGAGGAGGAGAGACCTCAGAGTTCGTGATTCGGATGGCATGCTGATGCAGGAGGGTAGGATGTTTGTGCCTAATAATTTGGATTTAAAGAAAGAAATTCTCGATGAAGCACATATCTCGGCTTATGCCATGCATCCAGGAGCTACTAAAATGTACCATACCATTCGACCATTTTATTATTGGCCGGGTATGAAGAGGGAGATAGCCGAGTATGTGAGTAGGTGCGCTATTTGTCAGCAAGTTAAAGCGGAAAGGAAGAAGTCGTTTGGGTTGTTGCAGCTGCTTCCCGTTCCAGAGTGGAAATGGGAAAACATCACCATGGATTTTGTGTACAAGCTTCCGCGTACACATAATGGTTTTGACGGCATTTGGGTGATCGTAGATCGGCTTACTAAATCAGCACATTTCATTTCAGTGAGGGAGAAGTATTCTTTGGACCGATTAGCGGAGTTGTTCATCTCAAAGATTGTGAAGTACCATGGTGTCCTTGTGAGTATTGTCTCGGATCGTGATCCACGATTTACATCTAAGTTTTGGATGGCATTTCAGGAAGCTTTGGGTACGAGGCTACTTTATAGTACGACGTATCATCCTCAGACAGACGGACAGTCAGAGAGAACTATTCAAACCTTGGAGGATATGTTGCGAGCTTTGGTGTTACAGTTTGGTGATGCTTGGCACCAACGGTTGGATTTGATGGAATTTGCCTACAATAACAGCTTTCATTCGAGTATTGGCATGGCGCCATTTGAGGCATTATATCGTAGAGCTTGTCGCACGCCGTTGTGTTGGTCAGAGGTTGGAGAAAGAGTCTTAGTGGGTCCGGAGATTGTTGAGGAGACTACTCAAAATGTTCAGGTAATTAAGTCTAACCTGAAAGCAGCCCAGGACAGGCAGAAAAGTTTAGCAGATCGGCATGCTACTGACAGAGCGTATGAGGTCGTTGATTGGGTATTTCTGAAGCTTTCACCGTGGAGAGGTGTTGTGCGGTTTGGAAAGAAAGGCAAGTTGAGTCCCCTGTACATCGGACCCTACATGGTCACAGAGCGAGTTGGTGAGGTAGCTTACAGGTTGGAGTTGCCTCCGGAGTTGGCTAGAGTGCATAACGTTTTTCACGTGTCCATGCTTCGACATTACGTTGCTGATCCATCTCACGTGATACCTCCTCAACCCTTGGAAATTAATCCAGATTTGACTTATGATGAGGAACCAGTGACGATCATAGATTGGCAGGAAAGTTTTGTGGAGGAATCATTCCGTGGAGGAAGCTACGTGGGAAACGGAAGATCGGATGAGGGATTTGTACCCTCGGTTGTTCTTTGATCGCTAGGGGTTGTTGTTTGGTTGTTTTGAATTTCGGGATGAAATTCTATTAAGGTGGGTAGGTTGTGACAACCCGTCCCAGAAATATTACAACGTACATGTGAAAAGACAAGATTGCCCCTAGTTCGATTTCTTTACGTTTATTTGTTGTTTTTGAGTTTGGTTGGCATGTTGGGAGCCACACACACCTTCCCACACCCTATAGCCTTTTTCCTCCTGTTTCCTGCACTGTCCCGAGCCCCCATTCCTTCCATTTCCTTTGAAAACGTACGGACACACCCACAAAACCTATGAAACCTTTACAGATCGAGGAAACCAAGACCATATTCGAGCTCATGAGGCTTGTAGGAGTCCAACCATACCATTTCTAGGTAAGAACACCATCGTTTTCATGTCGAAACCACAATGTCCGATTTCGAGTACTGTTCATGCACACGTGATTTCTCATGTTTTAGGGAATTTCAAGCTTGTAGGTAGCTTGGTGAGGTCCCTAAGAGGCTCGGGGTGGTTCGTTTGAAGGATTTGGACGTCGGAATCACTAGATTCGAAGTTGGCCGGAGTTGGGTTGTTTTTACAGGTGAGATTTCGTGGTTTTTAACCCTTGAAAGTAGTATGATTGTGTTCCTCTAGTTCTAAGCTTCATTTTGGTACCAATTTTGTGAAATTTGGGTGAAAAACGAAGAAGATATCGAAGTTTAAAGTTTTCCCGATTTTCTAGCGCCGGCGACGGCGCCAGAGGCTCGCCGGTGAAGATGACGGAATATTTCGTCAAGTCTGACGGAATATTCCTGACGCCGTTGACGGAATCTGTTAAAACTGACGGAATATTCCCTACGGCGTCAGTTGACGCCGTCAGCGTGCCAGGCACGTGCCTGCGCGTGGCCGGCGCGTGTGGGCGTGCCTTGGCCGGCGCGTGAGGGCGCGTGCGGTGGTGAAAAAATTATTTTAAAAATATGGGGATGTTCCTGAGGTTGAGTAGAGCACGTTGGTATATTCATTTGCCCCATTTGAGCATTGTATGAGAAGTTATTTCAAAAGGTTGGTTATGTGCTTTAAAATTAACGTTTTTGTAGTTGTTTCGCATATAGGTGATACCTATCCCGGGGATGAGCGTGGTCACTCGAGGCAGGGGGGCTACGACCCTTCCACATACCAGTGAGTGGGCTTTTGGTTTTCCATATATACCTATATACTTATATTTTCCCAGAAATTGACTTGAATTGTCATTTGCCTTATGCCATGCATTATATTATCGTTGTTGTGCTTCATTAGTCGCATTATTAGTTGCATATATATATATATATATATATATACCTATACATATTGGGTGTTGTGGACGCACAGGTAAGTGTCAGGTAAGTGTTATTCATGTTTACATTCAGTAGCGATTCGAGAGGTTTAGAGAGCTCATAACCTGCACCCCCGGTGTTAGTGCTCCCGCCCAGAGTAGGGCACAGTCCTTCACGTGTTGTTCACCTCCCGCACCACACGCTCAGCTTGGATCCAAGTTAGGTGCACAGTCCTGTCGTACAGACCACTTTAGGTGGTTCCGACTCGTAGGTGACCCGCGATTATTCGCACAGCCTTCACGTGATCGTAGCACTAGAGCGTTTATATGTATTACACCCAGGCCTGTCGTACAGACCACTTTAGGTGGTTTCGACTCGTGGGCAGGTTTAGTTATTGATATTGAGATTTGAGCTCTAGATGCATCCGTACAGGTCATGTTAGGTGACTCCGGCTGCCAGATTATATGTTATTGATATGATTTATACCTGAGCACTTGCATTTCATTCTGAGGTTCCGACATGGCATATTCTTGAGCATGATTAGCATATCTATATATACGTACATATGTTTATTTTTTTGGGAAGTATACAAGTTTTAAGGCGAGGGGTTAGAACTTATTTGTTAAAATGGTTTTACAAAAGCTTTGTTTTTGCCCACTCACGCTTTTGTTTTGCGCCCCTCCAGGTTCTAGTTGTCTAGCAGGTTCGGTGGTTTCCCTGAGGGCTTTCCCGGCATTTCTGACAGACGATCACCAGCGTAGGGCCACCTTTGGGTGTACTGTTGTCTCATCATTTTTCATTTGGACTGCTGTAGGCTTATTGCTCTGAACTCATGTCTCACTTACGCTAGCACTTGTTTTTATTACCTCTTGTATGCTAGTTTTTATTCATTCGTACTATTTACTTTACTATTTTATTAGCTTCCGCACTGTGCACGTGGCTACGTCACTTCCACGTGACGGCCAGCATGCCCTGATCCCGGTCGGGGTATGTCAACCCGTCCCTAATTTTATGTTTTTATTAATTTTAAAAGCGTGAATTTATGAAAATGCCCTAGAGGCAAGGACTTTGACTTCCGTTGACCATTGGTTTGAGAGATGTGGGACTTATTCTTTTAGCGTATCCTCGTAGTACTTGTTGGTACGAATGCATAGGCGAAAGCTGTTTGCGAGTCTGGATTATAATGGTATAGTTATAGATGTTTGAAACTTATTATTTAAAGTTAGATAAATAATTTGAGCTCCCATTTTATGGGAAGGAAGCCAATCGGTTTTTAAGGGAAGAAAAGGGACCAATCAAATAAAAGAGGGTTTACCAATCAGAAAGGAGAGGAGAAGGAAAAAAAAAAAAAAAAAAAAAAAAAAGAAGAAGGGGGGAAAGCCCAGCTTTCCCGTCCATACACCTGTGCGCCACCCAAGCTAAATTCCGGCGATTTTTTCCATTTCTTCCTTCGAATCATCACCATACAACACCTGCAACCTCTTCCATCTTCACCCAAATTCGTGGGCTTTTAAGTCCAAAATCACCAAGAACAGTGTCGGAGCACCAAAGGTGCTCGAAGTCGATTTCACTGTTCCGGTGAGTTTCATTACCCACTATCACCCTAAATCAACTTCCCTTGGACCCAGGAACAAGACCCAACCAGTTGTAGGGGCGTTGGAACACCGAGGAATGAGAATCGAAGCTCACCCATTCTAGGGTTTCAGACGGATTTAGGAGAATTTGAGGTGTTTCTCGGTCAAATTGGCCTTGGCCATAGGTATGAAAGTTGTTCCTCTCATTGAGATCTTCTGTTCCTCTTATTGAGATCTTCATTTCTGTGAAATTCGAGAATTTTAGGAGATAATTGAATTTTTCCAACGAACCATGACAGCCAGCCACCACACGTGGCGGCGCGTGGGCCGAGACCCCACATGACCATCTTAGGCTTATTTTGATGACCCGATTCCATATTTGTCATTCGCTTAGTGAAATTTTAGTGTTTTAATGAAAATTTGTAGTTGATCACCTAGTTGGCCACCACGAGGTCCTTGCATGAATTGATGATCTAACCGTTGGATCGTCATCAAACTTTAATACATTATGGTATGTAATATTTGAGAATATTAGAAACTTACGGATTGGGAATCTGACATATGGATCTTCTTGAATTATATTTGTAAGTTCATAAAATAAAACGTTGACCGCAACTTGAATTGGCAATTGGTGGAGATCCAACCGTTGGATCATAATGAAACTTTAGTATGATGTTTTAGAAGCACGATGTGGATCTTTGAAAGTTATGGATCGGAAATCCGAGATGCAGATATTTCAGATTGAGTTACGTAGGGTTGTGGACCCTACCGTTGATCTTTGACCGACGGTTGACTTTTGGTCAATGGATCTCAAATCATTCTAGAACGTCATTGGGATGTGTTTTATGTAAACTATGGGTTCTATGGATAAGAGTTCTGAGATGTGACTGAATAATTGTTCTAGGTGAGGATCGCTCGTGACGTCTCGATATTCGTGCTTGGGAGTTGTAGCGCGGACCGAAGGTGAGTTGGTCTTTTCCCTTCTATCGTATCTCTCTCTCTCTCTCTCTCTCTCTCTCTCTCTATATATATATATAAGATTGACATCTACACAAACGTTTATAAATTGAATATTTGATAGGAGCATATTTAGGCGACTTAGCTTGTTTTTTTACATTTATGTTGTTAGTTCATAGTTATTTTAGTATTTTAAGCTATTTTTGTGTGTTTGTAGGTCCATTTGGCTAAAGTAGCAAGAAGGTGCATTTTGGAGCCTTTTGGAGCAAAATTAGACTTGGAATGGATAGCATAAGCTTGGAGCAAAAGGAATGGACGAAATTGAAGACCTAAAGATGCAAGGATTCATAATCAAAGAAGGTTTCCTACTTGAAGTAGGATAGTAAGCCAAGATTTCTTATTTTGGTTTGACCTTTCCTAATCCTAAATGTCCCTAAGTTCCAGCAACATTGAAGGTCTCTTATGCATTTTAGGACACAAACTAAACCTTCCTCACACCATTCTAGCCCTTGTCGTACCCCTTTCCCTTTCTTTATTCCTTGCCACACAAGGTAGTCTAAATCCTTGCCTAATTTCAGCCTTTAAACACATTCCTATCCCATTCTAAATCCTTGTCGTGCAAGGGGATCGTTTCTTCTTTATTTTGTGTCCCAAGATCACATTCCTTCTTAATCCTAGTCAATGCCGCACCCTACATTCCTTTTCTCTCCTAATTTTTGGTTTTAATCTTTCCTTCCCTTTTCTTGCCCCATGTCACCTTCCTTTTTCCTTTAATTTCTGATGCTATTTACTTATTTTGAGGAGATTCTGACCCTTAATGCTCTTGGACAAAATAGCTAAGTTTCATTGACCTTTCCTAACACTTTGCCGCACCATACACACATATATTCACTCATATACACAACCTGCCATCTAGACATCCATACTCATAAATCATCACTCTCCATTCATTCAGCCATCATCCTAACACACATCAAGCTGCAACCTACATTCATTCTCCACCATCCCTATACATTCATACCTTCAACCACACATCCATACACCATTCCTCTACTTTGCCGCAATCCCTTACCAACCCAATCCATTCCTAACCCAGAAACACATCCAAAATCATCCCCAAAACCTTTGTGCCGCAGCCTAGCAAGGAAGAAGGAGAAGAGAAGAAGCCTTGGACGTTTTTACATTCAAGTTGGATTGTTGGAACGTTTTTAGGTGTAATCTATCTTTTGTTTTCAATGTTTAATTTAAGTTTTCTTTGTTTTGCTGTGAACATGAGAGGCTAAACCCGTTTTAGCTAGGGGAGGCTTTGAAACCATGATTATATTTGTGATGTGAATTGATTAATTGCAATTGTGATTTCATAAATTGTGAATGCAATTTACTTAACCGTTTGATTGAGAACTTATTCTTGTATGTTGATTAAGGAGGCCTACTTAGTTTGCATGCTTGAATTTGATGCTAGAATGTAAGGGAGTTTCACATAATCGTTACAAACTTATATTCACAAGTAGTTAAGGTTGTTTATCACAATCATGTTAAGTTAAATTCTTGGCATGAGTATCATGATGTCATAGTTACGAATGCTTTGTCAATACTTATGATTTTCATAGAATGTAATGATCTTTGATTGTATCTCTATTATGATGTCATGTAGGGAACTTTTGAAGAATGCTTTGGGTTGTCGAATGATGTGATCCAATCCAATAACTAAAGGAAAATATGAGGGTTAATTAGTGATGTCACGGTTAATCTGGGGTGTTGAGGTTCGTGGTTTATTGAGAAAGCAACTGGAAATCAATTTGTATTCAAATGTATCATGTGTGGAAAAGAATCCTCTAGCTAGCTAATCATCCATAGTTTTTTCCCAAATTCGTCCAAACTTTGTTTAAGTCTTTAAGTTACTTGTTTTACTTTAAATTCGTCCAAAAACCCAATCCCCTTTACTTTGTTGTGTCTAAATAGCTAGAATCTGTCCAATTTGTGTTTTTAAGTGTTTTGAGTCAAAACCAATTCTATTTTCGTCCAAATTAAGTCCTATAGTCTAGTTTGAGTCTATTTGATTGTTTTGTGTTGTTTTGAGTCTTTTCAATTTGTTTTGAGTCATATAAGTTTAGTTAAGAGTCTTTGAGTCTATTTAAGTGTGTTCAAGCTTAGTTTTGTATTCTTGAGTCAGTTTTATTAGATTAGCAATCCCTCCTAATCCCCGGCCTAGAACGATCCCTACTTACATCTTTACTACAATTGTCAATAAGAGGGTTTAATTGAGTGCTATTATTTATCACATCAATATTTCATATAATTATTGTGAATGCTTTGGAGGACTAGTACGAACTACGAATGGCTTGATCCCTATTTAGGGTACGTAGGCAGTCTAACGAGATGTTAGATGCAACCATATACTAATTGAGACAATAACCTTGTTTGGGGAATTGAGCAATGTGAGGGACATTGGTGGAAAATGTGAGATTTTGACCTTATGATTTGGTGGTTAAATTTTGGTCATAAATCAATGTGTGAAGAATCAAGAAATTAAAGTAAGGAAACGTAAGTAATGATAGTTAATTAAACTAGTGTTTAGTTGGGCTTATCACCGACAATTATTCCCGAAAATAAATAGTTTGGAAGTGGGGCGTTATAGATTATGCATTTCATGCCATGTTGTATATATATATATATATATTTAGAAACACTATGTTATGGTTGAGTATTAGATTGCATCATGGCATATCCATATATATATTATCTGCACATAATTATTGTGAATACTTTGAAGTGCAAAGGTGAACCCAGGACACACAGGTAAGTTCAGATGAGTTTATAGTATTGGTTGAAATGATGGAGTTATGGCATGACTACATTTATGTTTTAAGCAACTCCGACATTGTCGTACAGGTTGCAATAATAGGCAACTCTGACCTTGTTGTACAAGTTGCCCATGAGTCGTACATGTTATATTAGATGTAGTTAGAGCTCATAATCCAGCACCCCGGTGTTAGTGCTCCCGCCCGTGGCCAGGGCACATTCCTTCATATGATGTTCACCTCCTGCACCTTACGCTTACCTTGGATCCAAGGTAGGTGCACAGTCCTGTCGTACAGACCACAATAGGTGGTTTCGACTCATAGGTGACCCACGATTATTCGAATAGTCTTCACGTGATCATAGCACTTAAGCGTATTTATTTACACCCAGTCCTGTTGTATAGACCACTTTAGGTGGTTCCGACTCGTGTGCAGGTATACTTATTGAGTTATTAGCTGGCATGTTATTGAGCTATTGGCTAGCATGTTATTGAGCTATTGGCTAGCATATTGATGAGCTATTGGCTAGCATATTGATGAGCTATTGGCTAGCATGTTATTAAGCTATTGACTAGCATGTTATTGAGCTATTGCCTAGCTTGTTGATGAGTTATTGGCTAGCATGTTGATGAGCTATGGGCTAGCATGTTATTGACCTATTGGCTAGCATGTTATTGAGCTATTAACTAGCATTGATTGATGAGATATGGATAAGTCGTACAAGTCACTATAGGTGACTTTCGACTTATATGCTAGCATTGATTGATAAGCTACTGATTTAGCCGTACAGGTCATGTGAGGTGACTCCGGCTAGCATGTTGATGAGCTATTAGTTCAACCGTACAGGCCACAATAGTTGGATCCGGTTGACATACCATTTCATTTTGATTTATTTCACCTGGATTACTTATTCTTGTTGAGATATATGACATGGCATAACTGTGAGACAGTTATTTTGGTTAAACTTTAGAGTTATAGTCACGTCTGTTATTTTCTAGGAAATTATACAGGTGTTACGGCGAGGGGTTACTACCTTTGGTAATTGAAATTGGGTTGAAAAGTTTTGTTTCACTTACTCACATTTTCTATTTTTGCACCCCTCTAGGTTCTAGCAGCAGAGTTCCGTATTGACGAGGATTCATGGCACTTTTCAGTACAGATGTCTTCTTATGATGGTATAATCATTATCTTACCTTACTGTACTATACCTATGCTCTGTATCACACGTGAAATGGGTCTAGACCCGCTCATCACGCACACGTGTATTTAAGCACTTTTAGGTTTTAATTTATTCACATTTTATACACTATCACACTTTATGGCTTCTTCACCTTCCAGGTGTCGGCCAGCACAACTCGATTTGGGGTCCTAGTGGACATTCTGGGTCGGGGTGTGTCAAAACTTAACCCTTCAAAAGCCAAACCTAAAGGTATAAACCTGCAAAACAAATGGAGTAACATCACAAGGTTAAGAAATAAAATAAAATAAAATAAGAAAGTGAGACAAACCTGTATATTGAGATGCATATTAAGTTGAGAAGCAGAAGGTAGGAAAGCCATTATAGTTTAAAACAAAGCAGCATGAGCTGCCAACAGAGGAGAATCATGCAATACCAAAGTTGGAGAAGACAATCCCATGTTAGCAAAATTGTATGCAACAACATTTCCTTCGCGAGATATGTGAGAAGCGTAAAAAGTCATCTTCCGAGTGCAATCCAAATAGATAGACAATTGCATCAAAGAGGCCAAGAAGGATAAAAATTAGCCGAATTGAGAGCAAAATTACACTAAAAGAGTACTTTCCTACCACATGACAACCTCGCTGATATGCAAACTTTACACCAATAATAATTGCTGATAATTTTGCAAACAAAGAGTTGCGATGGTTAATCCCTTGGCATAAATCACCAAGAAATTGACCATGGCAATCCTTGAAAACTCCTCCACAAGCAGCAAGACCAGGATATCCTTTAGACAAACCATCTGTATTACGTTTAATCCAAGGAAACCACGAAGAATATAAATTATAGGAAGAATAGATGACGCCTTGCGAGGGATAGGTTGGATACCCAAAGAAGAAATGATACGAGGGTCAAAACCCTGAGAATAACTAGGAATAAACTTCCAACCATGAACAATCCTAGAATTGATAGACATGCAAAGATGATGAAAATAGATTTGGCGACCCTGAAAAATAAACTTCTTTCGAGCTTTTTAAATTGCCGAAATAGTAGAAAGACTTGCAAAATGCAGAGACTGTGCAACTGTTGGGAAAAGGATTACGCATTTAGACATCTCAAAAAACAGCCAGAAAATGTGGCAAAAAAAAAAAAAAACAAAGAGGTACCAAATCAACATGCTAAAGCCATCTCCAACCGAGGGTTAGCCAGAGGGCTCATTTTAGTCCTCTGGCCCTCTAAGATATTAATATTTTAATGAACAGTACAGGGCCATATTTTCCTCCGTCTCCGACTGAGAGCTAAAGGGCCATAGGGCTCGTTTTAGCCTTGTCACAAAAAACCGTTTCCAACCGAGGGCCAAAAGGCCATAGGGCCAAACATAATTTATTATTTAAATTTAAAAACTACAACAACTTAAATTCAAATCCAACAACTTAAATTTAAAAACTACAACGGTAACTGGCCCAAAAATCCAAAAAAATTAGAACTTAAATTTAATGAATGATTTAGGTATTTATAGGGGGAAAAAAATAGAATTTTTAAGAATTAAAAAAAAATAGTGTAAAAAATCCAAAAAAAAAAAAAACAAAAAAAAATTTGAATACAACCGCTAGTCAGCTAGCCGTTGGATTCAAATTTTTGTTTAAGCATTCCTTTTGGTTATAACCGACATGATTTTTGAATTTTTGGCTAGCCTCGGGCTGGCTGGCTAGTTGCATATGGCCAGCCCTTTGGCCCTTTCAGATTCCGTGGGGGCCACGGGCCCTCTGGCCTAGCCCTCGGTTGGAGACGGTTTTCGGGCTATTTTCGGCCCTCTGGCCCTCTGGACCCTTTGGTTGGAGATGGCTTAACCACCTCCACAACTACCTAGATATCCAACAATTGAAGAAAAGTGGAACAGTAGATTCCTCAGAATTATGACAAAACCAACAAATGGATACCAATGAAATACCACGTCGATGTAGTGCACCTTCAGTAGGAAGTTTATCATGTAGACTCCACCAAGCCAAAATAAACAGTCGAGGTGGAATAAAATGCTGCCAAATAACTTTAGCCTAAGCACAATCACTATGTTTTCGTCGAATAAGATGATAGCCACAAGAAAAGAAAAATTTTCCAATAGGCTTAGGCTCCCAAATCAATTTGTCATTCTTTACATTTAAAGAAAAGGTAAACGTAGAATTTGCTGCACCACAGAAGGGAATAAATCTACAACATAATTTGGCAAAGACCAACTTTGAGCTTCAATAACATTTGAAACCCTAGGGGGAACTGTAAGTGACATGAAAGAAGTTAATGAAGGGCCAATAATTGGGCCATCCAACTATTTGTCGAACTAAAGGAAACTAACTTCCTATCACCTATAATCCAACGACTATTATTATTCAGAACAGGCAAAGAATGTTTCAAATTGTGCCATACAAAAAATCGTAAATAAATATCTTGTTTTTTGTAAGGTGCAAGAGGAAAACGTTGCCGAACAAAAGAACCCCATAGAGAAGAGGATTGTAAAGCATCCCAATTGAGGAATTTGTTCAAATTCCATGAAGACCAAGATGCTTCCAAAAAGTTTGAGAATCCCCAACAATTTATGCAAAAAGATGAAGATTCTTCCAAAGCGAAATGCTAACAAGACTTGCTTAAAAAGTAAGTTTGGCTAGACTCCACACATGTGGTATCCCGCTTCCTGAAACTGTCCTAGTTAAATGAATTAATTGAATAAAATATGAGAAAATAAAATAAAAATTGAACAGGCAATTCAAAAGTTTTTACTTTGTCTTCGACCTCCGACCCTTATCCCTCCGCCTAGTCCCTCTCACCGACCACCTCACTTGCTTGGCAGCAAGACTCCATTTTCACTCTAACATGTACCAGATCGCCACCACCACCATAAGAATCTCTCACTTCTACATGGACCTCATCGCCGCCACCACCAAACACTAAAAATATGACTATAGACACAGGGAACTCTTTGACCACTTAGCTGAAATCTTGATATGCTACCTCGTCATGCTTCATCACCATCACTTGCCGATCCACTATTTGGATCAAGTGAATGTTTTTTTGTATTTTTTTATCCGATTTTTTCTGTTCTTAAATTGCAGAGTTTTATCATGTGTATCAATTATTGAAAAAAATTACAAAGTCAAAATTTATTCGAATAAAGAGTTCAAGAACCAACATAAAATTTTAGAATTCATGATTGTTTTTGGTTCTCCGTCCACCAGGAAGAAGTGTCCAACGGAGATGGGTGATGAAGAGAGATTTTTTTTATTATTATTATTATTTTTTTTTATGAGCAAATAATTCCATTAAAGACCAAAACCTCTAGTACAACCGTTAGCTAACCTATCGAATCTAAGTGCTTTGATGGCCTAGCTACAGTGGTGGATCTAGACTTTTATCATTGGGTGGTCCCAGCATTGGAGTTGAACGGGAAGAGTCCGGATCTCTCCCATCAAAGGCCCAGGATCAAATGATCAGGGGCATTGAAATTTGATCAAACGGCTACAAACAGGGAGCTCCTCTAAAAGTTATAAAAATTGTAGCCGTTAGATTAAATTTTAATGGCTTAGAACACTTGATCCTGGGCCTTTGATGGGAGCGATCCAAACCAGATCTCTTCCTGAGTTGAACTATTTGAAATCGGAGTGAACCCATCAAAATTGGTGTTGTACTATTCAAAATAACATTGTTTAAACTAATCGAGTATGACTTTCATGTGACATCCCACATCACCCAGGGGAGTGATCCTTAAATGTATGTTCCCATCCCTACCTAGCACGAGGCCTTTTGGGAGCTCACTGGCTTCGGGTTTCGTAGGAACTCCGAAGTTAAGCGAGTTGCGGGCGAGAACATTCCCAAGATGGGTGACCCATCGGGAAGTTCTCGTATGAGTTCCCAAAAACAAAACCGTGAGGGCGTGGTCGGGGCCCAAAGTGGACAATATCGTGCTACGGTGACGTCGGGCCCGGAAATTGATCCGTCCCTGACCGGGATGTGACATTTCATGTATTATATCGTTCCATGTTCTTAATTTCTACACATTCAATTATAAAAACAAAAATTCATATCAATTAATGGAGCTAAAATCATATATATATTTGCTCAAAAACAAAACACACACACACATATATATATATATATATATATTATAAATAGAAATGAAGCATCACATGATCAAATAAATATAAGAAAATCATAAATTACAATCCAAGCACTAACTAGTATCTATTAGGAATCTAACACATCAATTTAATAGCATTCTATTTTGGACTAAAATTGGAAAACTTATTTAAATTTTGAAATTAGGACACTATTAAAATAACAAGAATAAAATTAAGAAATGAAGTGGTGGTTGAGAGGAGAGAGGTGAACAGGTGGTGGCTTGGTCAGATGGGGTTAGAAGTTTAGAACAAAAAAAGAAACTGGGGAGAGAGGAAAAAGGGATTGGGCATTGGGATTATTGATTAGGGTGTCCTATATAAAATATTAAAATGGGAAGTGGGCTCACACGTTCATTTTAATTGTATTGAGCTCAAACGGAGCGTTTTGGCCAATTCAGTTTAACAAGAAAACAACCTTCTTCTTCCTTTTCCATGTCTACACATATAGTCGCTGCTAAATATTTCCCCTCTACACAACTCCAGGCCGTCAGGTGGTCCTGGGACCACCCTGGTCCCTGAATGGATTCGCCTTTGCCTAGCTAGGCAGACAATAGTCCCAGAAATAAGGACACATTGAAATCAACTCATCAATTCCCCACATCAATCTCCATGTATCTTTCAAAGTGTTGTAAGACACCTTTAGCTGTCCATATTTTGTAGGAGTGAATTCAGTGCCGTGTGCACCAAAAATTTGTCAGTCATGGGCACTTCTAGGTCTTTGAGCTTCTAAGCAAGGTTTGCCATTTTGAGGATGTGTTCACACATACTCCCAACTCCATCAAACTTCATGGAGGTCAGTTGAGTACGAAAATTTCCAATCTATGCCTCCTCAGACTCTTTAAACTGCTCTCCAACCGCTTCAAGGAAATCCTTTGCATTTTGTGTGCTTTGGAATTCCTCCTTTCATTGATTGTGCCATTGCTTTCTTCATTATGAGCATGGACATCATGTTGACTCTCGCTCATTTTTCAAACTTGTTTCTCTGGGTTGTAGTGCTTGCATCAGTGAGAGTTGCAAGCATGTCCTCCTTTAGTACCAAGTCCAAGTCCATAAGGCCCAACACTATTTCTATGTCTTTTTTCCATTTCTTGAAATTTGAACCAATCAGTGTCTCAATGAGTGAGGTGGTGTAAGGAACTGCATCCATAAAATCAATTTAATCAGCATTATATATTAAATTTATAACACATAGTGAAGAAATCTTGTATAATCCAAACATGGAACACTATGGCAACTTTACATTGTTAAGACTTGTCCCAAATTTTACTATATTTTATTTCGAAAAGAGTGTTTTGACCAAAATGCCCTTAGAGGCTAGAAATGTTGACTTTTGTGTTGTGAGATGTATGACCCATTCTCTTAGCTATTCATGTAGTACTCGCCATTATGATCATGTGAACGCAAGCGGAACTAAATTCGAAGCTATAACGAAGATTTTACGAATTTCAGAACGTCAAAGGTAATTTGGTAATTTCACGTTTCGGGAGTTATTTTATGTTTCATTTTTAGTGGCCTTATTTTGTGAGCCACTTGGGCCCACATATGTTTCCTTGTCCCTCGGATTCCTTCTCCCTAGTGACTCTCTTTCTCTCCCTTAGCGTACTTTCTTAAACTCTCTTTTCTCCCCCATCCCTCACAGTAACTCTCTTTCTCTCCGAGAGCATAGCCAACACATAACAACAACGACAACACCTCCTTTACTGGCTTGCACTCTGGTGAACACCACCACTCTTAGAACCTTCCCATCATGAACCCAGACCAGGCCGAGGTCCCTCATTCCTTCTCTCTCTACACAGTGACACCACCACTATTCAAGGTTTCTCTACGAGTTCTCATTGTTCCTAATGAAGGTAAGCCTTAGAAATTAGTAGATCTTGTTTTGGAGTACTTTTAGGGTAGTTTTGAGAAGTTTGGTGACCTTTGGACGCAGAAACACCTTGAGGAAAACTTTCCCCAGTTTCCAGCGACCTCAGCGATTTTCAGACCATTTTTTCAACCGAACCACATCGAATTAGCCGTTGAGAAGGGTATCAATCTGTTTGTCTCATTCTGATGTATGATTTTATGGGTTATTACTTTTAAAAAGTGAAAAGGTTTTTAAAAGCTTTGTTTTTACGGACTCACGTCTTTTGTTTTACGCCCCTCCAGGTTTTAGTTAGATGTTCGTGTTGGTGGCTCACGAGGACTCTATGGCGGTTCTAACAGACTCCAATTAATGTAGGGTTTTCTTTCGTATCCTGTATAATTAGTATTTAGCCTGCTGGACTGCACTTAGGTTATCTATGCTTTGATGATGTGTATCTGTGCTTTAAACATCTTCACTCGCACTTCTATACTTACCTAGTGTAAATTAATTAGTTTTGGTTTTTAATTACTCACGTTTTCGTATGGTTATCACTTCCGCACTGCGCTCATGGCTACACCACCCTCACGTGACGGCTAACATGCCTCGATTTAGGTCAGGGTGTGTCAGTTGGTATCAGATCCTAGGTTTGGCGGTCATGCATATTTTTGTGAGTATTCTAATCTTTTTGATGTCTTATGTCAGAACCATGCCGCCTTGAAGAGAGCCACGTACTTCCTTTGAATTTAACTTTCCTAATATTGGGCAATTGGGTGTGGCCATTGCTAATGCCATTTAGTCTTCATTGCACCTTCCCCAGAAGGCTCCTCTGGAAACAATTTATAATTTAAAGTTGAATAATTTTGTGGGTAATGAGGGGCCCGAAGGAGCCGAGCAGTGGCTTAACCATGTTGAGAAAACCTATCGAGTGATGCAGCGAAAGGTGAATTTCCCTGAGGATAGATGGGTAGAGACGACCACTTGGTTTTTGGGGAAGGAGGCTGCATCTTGGTGGAGGCAAGAATCTTTTCAGTTGTCACCGGAAGAAGCTGCAGATTGGGTGGTTTTTAAGCGGTTATTCCAGAAGAGATTTGTACTCCCAGAGTATTTGGATCGTAGTAGGCAAGAATTCACACAATTAAAGCAAGGGAAAATGTCAGCTAATGAGTACTATAGAAGGTTCACTGATTTATCTAAGTATTGTTCAGAGATTGCTGAGAATCCTGCTGAGATGCTTCGACGATTCAAGTGGGGTACTAAAAAAAAGTAGCATTCTATGGTGACCACGACTCCCTGCTCTACATGTCAGGAGTTTTATGAGATTCTATTGCGAGTTGAGGATTCTAAAAACATGCCCAATGACAGTGAGGAAGAGGAAGAAAAATATAATAATCAAAAGAAAAACAATAATAAAGATAAAGGTCAGTCATCGCAAGGTCCTCGCAAGACTCAGAGTTTTAAGAAAAGTGGTACTAGTTCTGGTTCTTCTAGTGAGGACTTGAGTTACACTGCGCCGCGAATGGGCGGACGTTTAGGAGATTCCTGCTTTCAGAGACAGAGAGATTTTGGTGGTTCTAGTGGTCCATTCTGTCGCAGATATAACAGTTGACATTTTGGAGAGTGTAGATAGGGCAACATAGGTGGATGCTTTGTTTGTGGTCAGATGGGACATCGGGCTATCTAGTGCCACAGAGCCAACAGAAACCCCAACCATCTGCCTTGCCACCACCAGTTCCTATTTAGCAGATTCTAGGGCCTACTGGTTATACCCAGACGGGTTATGGTGGAGCATATCATTATTAGGGTGATATAGCTCCATATTCTGGAGGACAGTATCAGTATCCACATGATCCGTATCAATAGAATGGTTACGCTCAATATTCAGGAGGTTACTTGCCATATCCGTCATATCCAGCTGGTGGATCACAGTGGTATCCTGGAGGACAGTCCCAAAACGTTGAGGATACTTCTAGCAATGCAGGATCATCGAGGCAGCCTAACCAGCCTAGTCAGGGACGAGTACACAAGGATGTGGAAATCAAGGTAACAGGGGTCATGGAGGACGACAGCAGCCATATGGCTATGTTCACCATATCACCTTGCAGGATGCCAGAACAATCCTGATCTAATTATGGGTACGTTAAATATTCTTGGCCATTTTGCTAAAGTATTAATTGATTATGATGCCACACACTCTGTTATTTCTCATATGTTTGTTTAGACGACGCAACCCTACCCCACCTCTCGGTTATGAGTTAGAGTTTTCGATTCCTAGAGGTGAGACATGTTATGTTAGCTGGGTATATCAAGGATGTCATGTTCTAGTGGAGGACATCGTTATGCTAGCTAATCTTGTTCCATTAGATATTGTTGATTTCGATGTTATTCTAGGCATGGATTGGTTACACTACAATCATGCTAAGATGGTTTGTTATGAGAACACAGCTACTTTTCATCGGCTGGGCTTACCTGTGGTTACATTTATGGGCGTATGTAGTGGACTAAGACATGGCATTATCTCTGCCATAAGGGCTAAAAGGTTACTAAGGAAAGGGTTATTTGGTGCACGTCGTATTGAATAAGGATACGCCTACCTGTGTGGAGGATGTACGGGTAGTTAGGCATTTCCCTGATGTTTTCCCTGACGATCTACCTAGATTACCACCAGATAAAGAAGTAGAGTTCACTATTGATTTACTTCCAGGTATAGATCCTATTTCCTTAACTCCCTATCGAATGGCTCCCGCATAGTTGAGGGAATTGAAAACCCAATTGCAGGAATTGGTTGATAAGGGTTTCATTCAGCCTAGTATTTCACCTTAGGGTTCTCTAGTTTTGTTTGTACAGAAGAAAAACGGGACTTTGAGGCTGTGTATCGACTATCGACAGCTGAATTGGGTAACGATAAAAAATCGTTATTCGTTGCCACGTATAGATGATTTATTTGATCAGCTTTGAGGTGCCTACATGTTCTCCAAGATTGATTTAAGGTCTGGGTATTATCAATTGAAGATTAGAAGTGAAGATGTTCTGAAGACGATTTTCAGGACTCGATATGGTCATTACGAATTCCTTGTAAAGCCATTCGGGCTAACGAATGCACCTGCAGCTTTTATAGACCTGATGAATCGAGTATTTAAGCGATACCTCGACAGGTTTGTTATCGTCTTCATTGATGACATTTTGGTGTATTCTAAGTTTAAAGCATAGCATACTCGACACCTCACTTTGGTTTTGAAGAAATTGAAGGAGCACCAATTATATGCTAAGTTTAGCAATGCCAGTTTTGGTTAGATCAAGTGACATTTTTTGGGCATGTAATATCAGCTCAAGGTATTCAGGTAGATCCATAGAAAATAGCTGCAGTTGAAAATTGGGAGCAGCCACGAACCATCACCGAGGTATGGAGTTTTCTCGGCTTAGCAGGTTATTACTGACGGTTTGTTAAAGATTTTTCTACTATAGCTTTATCACTGACGAGATTGACTAGAAAGGATGTTAGATTCGAGTAGGATGATGATTGTGAGCGGAGTTTCCAGCAACTAAAATATTGTTTGACTCATGCACCTGTTTGGCGCTTCTAGACGATAGTGGTAATTTTGAGATTTACAGTGATGCTTCCTTAAATGGCTTAGGCTACGTATTAATGCAGCATGGTAGGGTGATTGCATATGCCTCACAATAGTTAAAGGCACGTAAGATGAACTACCCTACCCATGATCTCGAGCTTGCAGCCATTATTTTTGCCCTGAAGATTTAGAGACTTTACTTATATGGAGAAAGGTGCAAGATTTTTACAGATCATAAAAGCCTCTAGTATCTATTCACCCAGAAAGATATTAACCTTTGACAACGAAGATGGATAAAATTACTCAGTGATTATGATTGCATGATTGAGTACCATCCTAGTCGTGCAAATGTGGTGGCAGATGCACTTAGCAGGAAATCGCATGGCCGACTTAATGCTTTATATGCTTGCCATATCCATCTTCTCACAAATTTGAGATCTACATAAGTTGATTTGGGATTGGTAGATTGGGAAGAAGCTTTACTTGCTAGTTTCCAAGTTAGACCAATTTTAATTGATCGTATACTAAAAGCTCAAATGAATGATGAGGAATCTCAGGAGTTAATTGAGGCAGTACCATGAGGGAAAATGAAGGATCTCAGAATTCGGGAATCTGATGGCATGCTCATGCAGGGAAGTCAAATGTACGTGCCAAATATTGCAGAATTAAAGAAAGATATTCTTGATGAAGCACATATATCGGCTTATGCGATGCATCCTGGGAGTACCAAGATGTATCACACTATTCAACCTTTCTACTACTGGCCTGGCATGAAAAGAGAGATTGCTGAATATGTGAGTTGATGTGCAATTTGCCAGCAAGTCAAAGTTGAGAGGAAGAAACCTTTTGGATTAATGCAGCCACTTCCCGTTCCCCAGTGGAAATGTGAAAATATTACCATGGATTTCGTGTACAAGCTTCCTCGTACGAAAAATGGTTATGATGGCATCTGGGTGATAGTGGATCGGCTTACTAAATTAGCACACTTTATACTAGTTAGTGAGAACTATTCCTTAAGCCAATTAGCTGAGTTATTTATCGCAGGGATTGTCAAATACCACGGGGTTTTGGTTAGTATTATTTCTGATTGGGATCGTAGGTTCACTTCTAAGTTTTGGGAGGCATTTCAGGAAGCTCTTGGTACGAGATTGCTCTATAGTATAGCGTATCATCCATAGATAGATAGGCAATCCGAGAAAACCATCTAGACATTAGAAGATATGTTAAGATCTTCAGTGCTACAGTTCAACGATGCTTGGCATAAGCGTTTAGATTTGATGGAGTTTGCCTACAATAATAGTTATGTGAAAATTATGTTAACACACAAATTAAACCCTATTTGTGACAATTGTAGTAATGATGTAAGTAGGGATCGTTCTAACCGGGGATTAACTAGGGGTGCTAATCTAATATAAATTGACTTAAAAACACAAAAACTAAACTTAAAGACTCTTAACAAGACTACTATGACTCAAAACAGATTTGAAACACTCAAAACTGCCTAAAACAATCAAATTGACTCAAACAAAATCTAGAACTTGATTTGGACGAAATTGAAAGTGTTTATGACTCCAAATGCTTAAAAACACAAAATAAAACAGATTTGAATGATTAAGACTCAACAAAATATAGGGGGATTATGTTTGGACGAAATTAAATTAAATGGGCAGATTGTAAAGAAAACAGATTGTAAGACAAATTTGTGATGAATCAATGGATGATGGAATAGCTAAGGGGTTCTTCTCCACACATGAAATATATGCAACGTAAGTCAATTTCCAGTTATCAATTCAATAAGTTATGAACCTCGACACTCCAAGTTAATTAGGTCCGCTTAAATTAACCTTCAGATTTCCCTAGAATCATTGAATTGGATGGATATGCATCGCAAACAAATTATTCCTAACAAATTCTCTATATGAACAACATGATAAAGACACAAGTTAGAATCATTACGTTCTTTGGAAATCATAAGCATCGACAAGGCATTTGTAACTATCAAAAGCATGATACTCTTGCCAGGAATCTACTTAACACGGTCGTGACTAGCGACCTTCACTAATTGCAAATATAAATTCATAACAATTAGGTGAAACAAACTTATATCCTAGCACCAAATTCAAGCATGCAAATTAAGCGTGCACTCTCAATCAACATACAAAAATAAGTTCTAAATCTAACGGTTAAGCAAATTGTATTCACGACTTATGCAACGATAACTGGAAGTAATCAACTTATTTCACATATATAATCATGGTTTTGAATACACCCTTAGCCAAAACGAATTTAGCCAATCATACTCAAAGCAAAACAAAGATTACATGAATTAAACATTGAAATTTAAGATAGAATACACCTAAAATTGTTCAACAACTCAGAATGAAGAGCCAAACAATTGTGTGAAACTGTCACCTTTCCTTTGCTTGCGGCAGATTGGATGATGATGGTTTCTGGGCTGTTTTGATGATGTAGAATGGATTTTGGGTGGTGTAGAGGCACGGCAAGGGGTGTAGGTTGAGTGTGGATGGGTGTTTGATGGTTGGAAGGTGGTGGAGAACTTGGCAAAGAGGTGGAAGAAGGTGGAGCGGCTGCTTGTATTTTCTCGACGCTAGAATGGTGTTTTGGGGTGTTTTTCTGCCCTAGGGTGTTTTTGGACGAATTTCTGTGATGAATGATGAATGGTTGCCTAGGTTATGTGTTGGGGGGTGCGGCACACTAATAGATATATATATATATATATATAGCATGGCCGAAACCCTAGCAATCAGATTTAGGGTTAACCTAGCTGATATAAGTGTTTTTGGGCCCCTATGTTGCGGCATTGGTTTGGAACTTAAGTCCTAGCCCAATTGGTTTCAGATATGGACTTAAACAATCCAAATCCAAGAGAAAAAGGGCCAAATAAAATCAGAATCCAATTAGAAATAGGTTTAAGAATTTTCGTCCAAATTTGGGCCTTCTAGAAACTAAGTGTCTTATGGCTGATTTTGGGTATTCTAGAAGGCATAAAAGGGGGGGGGGAATGTGTGGCACCCTTTTAGGGTCAGATAGGGCCTCTAGAAATTAGGTTTTTAGGTCCACTTATAGCTAGGATTAAGGTGGAACAAGATTAGGTTAGGACAAGATAGGATAAGGTTTGGATAAGATAAGGTTGGATAAGGTTTTGGATAATGTTTCCTCTTTTCTTGCACTTTCCTTATCTTCTTTATCCTGAACTTTCCTTTTCTAATTTGTAGCATGTTTCTAACCTCTTTTGACTCCAAATTCGTCCATCCACCTTGCTCCATATACAAGCTATCCATAATAAGCCCAAAACTGCTCTAAAAGGCTCCAAAATGCATCCTTTTGCCAAATACATCTTATGAACCTGAAAACACACAAAAGAAGCTTAAAGAACTAAAATAACTAAGAACTAATAACATAAATGCACGAAAACAAGCAACTAAGTCGCATAAATATGCTCCTATCAAATTCCCCCACACTTAGCTTTTGCTAGTCCTCGAGCAAAACGGAAAAACAAAACAAAACCTTAACCTTCCAACAATGGTCTCAGGGATTCTTAATGCACATGACATGTTCAAGATCATTACTCACATAGATTTTAGTCATCCTTACGCTTAGGCACATACGTAATCATAATCACTACTTACTAGTTCTCATTTAATCAATTTAAAACAACATTTGAATGTAGTAATATGCCTTAGAGAATTCACTTAATTCCTTACAAGATACTCTCTTATTTTCACACAGAATTTCTGGTTACACACCCTACACTAAGTATATGTGAGAAGATTGATGTAAATATGAAACTAAACACCCACATATGTTTATAACAAGGAAAGCACTTTTCTGGGATGTATATGAATATGATCTCATGAAAGGAATACTACTAATTAGATGCGAGAACCAGGGACATCATATGCTTACATCAATTCCAAACTCCACATTATTGAAAACATAATGATCAAGATTAAAGCATAAGGGTTGTAACAGGTTAGGGGTGATTGGCTAACAATGAAAGGTAAGGATAACAAACGTTCTTTAAGCAATAGCAAGCAAAGTATTGAAATTTGACACTTAGAATCACTTATGATTGCAGAAACTCACTTAGACACACAAGGGGAAAAATTCAAACAACTCTTAGGGCCATATTCCACGTTTTGGACCCTTTCTTCAACTACCACAAACATGTGAGCATATTTTCACTTATTTCATACTTTTTTCTTTCTTTTCACAACTTTTTCTTTTCTTTATCTTTTTCCACGATTTTTTTTTTTTCATGCCTTATTTCTTTTCGTGGCATATCAACACACACACACAAATTCCCCCACACTTGTTGTTTTGCATAATCGAAAGGATTCCCTCTAAGTCATGCTTACTATGCTTCAAGAACAAGGGTATGGGTGGTCCTAATCTAGGCTAGGTGGGGATGATATGGGTAAACAAAGAACAAAGGCTAACAATGGCTCAATGGGGGTTATGACCTACAATATATAGTGCATGGGTTGGCTGTTTGGTTGATGGCTTCACTACACACTTCATCTTGATATATATTATGCAATCAATATCATGCTTTGAATGGAATGGACGCAAGTTCTAGCATTTGGAACTAAGTGATGAAACGCCTTCTAATTAGCAACCAAGCAAGAATAATGAGATCATGCAACGAGTTTGAAAACAAGAATCACAGATTAATACTCTCCAAAGAATGTTTAAAGCTCAAGTCTCTCAAGGTTGTAATGTTATTCTAAGTTCCTTCCTTCAAGCATATTACAAAAACTTTTTTTTTTCTTTGGGATTAAACATGAATTCATAAACAACAACTATAACCAAGTATAACCCGAGAATATATCAAACTTCCATCCATGTTTATAACTCTCTTTCACAGTCATGCACATAAAAATCAAATCCTCATCATTGTGTTGGAAGGTATCCTAAGACACAAACACACAAAAACAAACACAAAACTGACTCTTTTTAGTTGTTTCAGACTGTTTTTCGGATTTTTTCAAAGGAACACATAAAAAGACTTCAAAACATGTTAAAAACACTTAAAAACAGTGGGAAACAAGTTTAGACATGTTAGGTGGTAATACCCTACGAATTTCATGCAAAAATATCTCAAAACAGAATGTTACCCCCCCCCCCCACACTTAAACTAAACATTGTCCTCAATGTTTTAGACACAAATGAACACATCACACATAACATAAAGTAAGCAACAAAGGAAAAGGTTTAGGGACGCAAATCTGAGTGTGGAGCAATTCCCAAGTTCTTCCTTTGTTGATTGCATGGGTTGCCTCCCAAGTAGCGCTTTCTTTTACGTCTTGCAGCTGGACGATGCTACATTGATCAACCTTCATGGGAACCCACGGCATAGTGGGTTGTCTCCTCCACATCATGTTCTACAAAGCTCTCGTAGTAAGGCTTCAAGCGATGCCCATTCACCTTGAACTCTTGACCTGTTTTGAAACTACGAACTTGGACTGCACCATGAGGAAAAACATTAGTAATAACAAAGGGTCCAATCCAACGCGAATGTAACTTACCCGGAAATAGACGAAGACGAGAATTAAACAACAACACTTTTTGTCCAACAGAGAAGGACTTGGTGCGAATCATCTTGTCATGAAAGGCCTTTGTCTTTTCCTTGTAAAGTCGAGCATTCTTGTAAGCTTCATTCCGTATTTCCTCAAGTTCATTCAATTGAAGCTTACGATGAATTCCCACCTCATCTACATCCATGTTGAACTTCCTCACGGCCCAATGAGCCTTGTGCTCCAACTCCACAGGTAAGTGACATGGTTTGCCATACACAAGCCGAAAGGGGGACATTCCTATGGGTGTTTTGTAGGCAGTCCTATAAGCCCACAATGCATCCTCTAACCTCAAGCTCCAATCTTTTCTTGTTGGGCCAACCGTCTTCTTAAGAATCTGTTTTATCTCGCGATTCGACACCTCGGCTTGCCTGCTTGTTTGAGGATGATAGGGTGTCGAAACCCTATGTGTAACGTTGTACTTCTTGAGCAGTGCCTCGATTGTGCGATTACAAAAATATGAACCTCCATCACTTATAAGGACTCGAGGCATTCCAAACCTAGCAAAAATGTTAGACTTCACAAAATCTGCAACCACTTTGGAATCATTAGTACAGGTGGCTTTTGCTTCCACCCATTTGGAAACATAATCTACCACCAACAAGATATAGAGGAAACCATGTGAGGAAGGAAAAGGACCCATAAAATCAATTCCCCACACATCAAATATTTCAACAGAAAGTATAGGGTTTTGTGGCATTTGATCCTTAACACTTATATTACCCATTCGTTGACAACGATCACATGTAAGGCAAAATGTCCTAGCATCCCTAAAAATGGTTGGCCAATAAAACCCACATTCTAAGACTTTAAGGGCAGTACGTTGGGTGCCAAAATGTCCCCCACATGCATATGAATGATAGAATGTTAAAATAGATTGAAATTCAAATTCATTCACACAACGTCTTACAATCTGATCGGGACAAAATTTCCAAAGGTACGGATCATCCCAAACATAAAACCTAGCATCCTTTTTAAGCTTATCACGTTGATTCCTATTAAGTGTGCTAGGGGTATGTTTAGCCACCAAAAAGTTCACCAAATCTGCATACCAAGGCTCACTTACCTGGATAGACATTAATTGCTCATCGAGAAAGGTTTCAGAAATTGGCGATGCTTCCTCATGCACCATTCGACTTAGGTGGTCAGCCACCACATTCTCCATGCCCTTCTTATCCCGAATCTCAATGTCAAACTCTTGTAGAAGCAACATCCATCGAATTAGTCTAGGCTTGGCCTCCTTTTTCGTGAGCAAATACTTGAGAGCTGCATGATCAGTAAAAATAATAACTTTAGTACCAAGTAAGTATGATCGGAACTTATCTAATGCAAATACCACATCAAGTAATTCTTTTTCAGTGGTTAAGTAATTTAATTGAGCATCATTTAGTGTCCTAGATGCATAATAAATAACATGAGGTTGTTTGTTCTTTCGCTACCCCAAAACAGCATCAATCGCATAGTCCAAAGCATCGCACATCAACTCGAATGGAAGGCTCCAATCTGGAGGTGTGATAATGGGAGCCGAAGTGAGAGCCTCCTTTAAGTGCTTGAATGCCGTGGAGCATGCATCATCAAACTCGAAAGCCACCTCTTTTTGAAGCAATCGGCATAGTGGCTATGCAATCTTAGAGAAATCCTTTATGAAACGCCTATAAAAACCTGCGTGACCAAGAAACGAACGAACCTCTCTAACCGAAGTTGGAGAGGGTAAGTGACGAACAAGGTCTACCTTAGATTTATCCACTTCAATGCCTTTTTCAGAAATAATATGTCCTAGAACAATACCTTGCTTAACCATGAAGTGACATTTTTCCCAATTAAGCACAAGATTCGTTTCAACACAACGTTTCAAAATTAAGGTCATATTATTCAAGCAATGATCGAATGAATTACCAAACACGCTAAAATCATCCATGAATATCTCAATAATCTTCTCGACATAATCAGAAATTATACTCACCATGCATCGTTGAAATGTCGTAGGGGCATTGCACAAACCAAATGGCATGCGCCTATATGCAAAGGTGCCAAAGGGGCACATGAAGGTTGTCTTTTCTTGGTCATCTGGAGCTATCACAATTTGGTTATATCCAGAATATCCATCAAGAAAGCAATAAAATTTATAACTGGCTAACCTTTCTAACATTTGGTCCAGGAATGGCAATGGAAAGTGATCATTCCTTGTCCTGGCATTTAACTTCCTGTAATCAATGCAAACACGCCAACCGGTCACAACACGAGTGGGTACAAGCTCTTGTTCTTCATTCTTCACCACCGTGACTCTAGACTTCTTTGGAACAACCTGCACGGGTGACACCCAACGACTATCAAAAATAGGATATATAACACCACAATCAAGCAATTTTATAACCTCCTTTTTTACTACTTCCAACATGGGTGGATTAAGGCGACGTTGAGCCTCCCGAGATGGCTTGGCTCCCTCCTCCAAAAGGATGCGATGCATGCATGTGGTGGGACTAATGCCTTTGATATCCGCCAAGGTCCATCCAATGGCAGATTTGTGCTCCTTTAACACCCTTATCAACTTTTCTTCTTCTTGGGCCGTGAGTGAGCTAGATATGATGACAGGTAGTGTCTGATCTTCTCCCAAGAAAACATACTTCAAGTGACTAGGTAATGACTTTAACTCAAGTGTAGGTGGCAGCACAATTGATGGAAGTAACTTATTAGTCAAAACCGAATCTAAAATTGAGAGTGGAGACTTACCAGAGTGTGAGGGCAATGACTCGAGGGCCACAACCATTTCAAACACTTCACTACAAGGGGGCACAGCAATATGGTCAGATTCCATGCCGTGGATTGCAAGGATTCCCCCACCCTCATTTCTTGCTCCTATGTCGTGCACTAAGGCTACTTCAAGTGCATCTTCGTTCATTTGATTCAAATGTACCTGTGCCAAAGAATCAACAATGTCAATAGCAAAACAAGAATGGTCCTCAATTGGATATCTAATGGTTTCAGAAAGATTAAAACGAATAATGTCCCCATCAAATTCCATGGTTAATGTTCCCGTAAACACGTCTATCTTTGTTCTCGCTGTTTTCATGAATGGACGGCCTAGCAAGATTGGCAATGATGGAGCATGGCTCGAATCCTCCATTTCTAAGACATAAAAATCTGCAGGAAAGATAAGATGATTGACCTGCACTAAAACATCCTCAAGGACTCCCTTGGGATAAGCGTTAGAATAATCGGCCAATTGAATTATAACGCCATCTTGTTTTAACTCACCAAGGTTCATAGATGCATAAATGGAATATGGCATAACATTAATAGAAGCACCTAAATCTAACATGCATTGTTCAAATCTAGTGTTTCCAATTATGCATGGGATAGTAAAGCTCCCTGGATCCTTACACTTTGGAGGTAACTTTCGTTGCAAAACCGCGGATACATTTTCACTTACTTTCACAACTTCTTTGTTTGAAATTCTTTTCCTAGTTGTGCATAACTCTTTTAAAAACTTTGCATACCTGGGCACTTGCTTAATAGCATCAAGTAAAGGAATGTTTACTTGGACTTTTCGAAAGGTATCCAAAATGTCCTTTTCGCTTTCTTCCTTCTTCGATTGTGCAAATCTGCGAGGGAAATGAACATTGGGCAGATTAGTGTTCGAAATCACAACATTTGGGACAACCTTACCTGAGGTGGACGGATGGGAGGTCTTAGATGGCTGCGGCATGGGTGGTGCCACCCTTGCCGTGGGGTAAGTTTGCTCCTCTTCTTCGATTTGTATCTTTTCATCGTCCTTGTTTCCCACTTCTTTTCCACTTCTTAGTGTGATAGCTTTTGTAGATTCGAAACCACCCTTGGGATTGACCACCGTAGTGCTTGGTAACTTACCATTTTCACGGAATTGTCCCAAAAATTCTGTCATTTGGCCCATTTGCTTCTTTAGCTCATTAACCTCCTTTGCTTGGTTCTGCATTCCCTGCGCCATTGTGGTTAGTAACTGATATGTTTTATCATCATTCATAGACGTACCTGGGTTGGGTTGGGATGGTTGTGCTTGAGGAGGTGGTTGTGGTGCCATTGGCCTTGGAAAGAAACCCGGGGGTTGTCGGAATCCACCTTGTTAGGCATATTGCGGTGCATCTCTCCATCTGAAATTGGGGTGGTCACGCCATCCTTGATTGTATGTATTAGAGAAAGGATCACCCCTTGGTTGGTTTTGGTTCCCATAACCCACAGCATTGGCAGATTCCCACCCTCCATTCTTAATTAATTGAGGGCATTGATCAGATTGGTGTCTTTGAATGGAGCATACACCACAGATTGTAGTTCCTTGCATTTTGGGGCCTTCAACAAACTGCAATAACATAGACGTAAGGTTAGCCATTTGGGATTGTAACTCAAAAATAGAACTTACCTCATTTACATGATGTGGCCGTGGGGTGTCTCTCTGCCCAACACCTTCATATTGTTGTGCATTGAGTGCTCGATTAGCAATGAGAGTTTTGGCATCCCTAGGTGTCTTGTCCACTACAGCTCCTCCCACGGATGCATCCAACATTTGTCGTTCAAGTGGTAAAAGACCTTCGTAAAAATATTGAAGAAGTAACTCCTCCTTCATTTGGCGCTGTGGACATGAAGCAACAAGAGTTTTAAAACGTTCATAATAAGTTGGAAAAGATTCACCTTGGCTTTGCTGAATTCCACTAATCTTCTTGCGAAGAAGAATGACTCGTGATGTCAGAAAGAACTTCTCTAAGAAGGCTCGCTTCATACTCTCCCATGATGTGACAGTTCCGGGAGCCAACTCATACAGCCAATCCTTGGCCTTCTCCAACAAAGAAAAAGGAAAAGCCTTCATCTTTAATATGTTGCTGTCCACGTTCACCGGTGTCATACTTGAGCATACGACTTCGAACTTCTTTAAATGCTTATTGGGGTCCTCCATTGATAACCCATGGAACTTGGGTATATGATGTAGCAAACTTGACTTCAACTCAAATTCATCGGTCTTCTCAGGGGCTGCCCTAGGGTATTGGATGCAAAGAGGGGCTGCATTGGCCAAACCCGAGGCAGAAAGCTCCTTGATGGTTCGATTGTCTGCTGCCATGGTTGGTACTTCCTCTTCAAACCTTGTCGTGGCCTCCTCTTCAACCGCAACTTCTTGCTCTTCTAATTCAGGTTTGGGACTAGGAGGATTAGACTCTTGCAATTTCTTTTTCCTTCTCAAAGTCCTCTCGAAATCACCGTCAAAGTCGAAGATATGCTCACGAACAGGTTGTGAGCTACGAGTCATAAATTAGTACCTGCACACAAGAGCAAACAAGGTTAGTAACCAACTTAATAGACTCGGCACAAGTAAAGAAATAAGATACCTATACACAACACAAAAGTAAAACACACACACACACAGTGCAAAATTTAAACACAAAACAGAAAATAAACAATTTAAACAAGACGCAAGAAAAGGGATTAGCAAACTTTGCTAATCCCTGGCAACGGCGCCAAAATTTGATGTGAAAATTATGTTAACACACAAATTAAACCCTATTTGTGACAATTGTAGTAATGATGTAAGTAGGGATCGTTCTAACCGGGGATTAACTAAGGGTGCTAATCTAATATAAATTGACTTAAAAACACAAAAACTAAACTTAAAGACTCTTAACAAGACTACTATGACTCAAAACAGATTTGAAACACTCAAAACTGCCTAAAACAATCAAATTGACTCAAACAGAAACTAGAACTTGATTTGGACGAAATTGAAAGTGTTTATGACTCCAAATGCTTAAAAACAGAAAATAAAACAGATTTGAATGATTAAGACTCAACAAAATATAGGGGGATTATGTTTGGACGAAATTAAATTAAATGGGCAGATTGTAAAGAAAACAGATTGTAAGACAAATTTGTGATGAATCAATGGATGATGGAATAGCTAAGGGGTTCTTCTCCACACATGAAATATATGCAACGTAAGTCAATTTCCAGTTATCAATTCAATAAGTTATGAACCTCGACACTCCAAGTTAATTAGGTCCGCTTAAATTAACCTTCAGATTTCCCTAGAATCATTGAATTGGATGAATATGCATCGCAAACAAATTATTTCTAACAAATTCTCTATATAAACATCATGATAAAGACACAAGTTAGAATCATTACGTTCTTTGGAAATCATAAGCATCGACAAGGCATTTGTAACTATGAAAAGCATGATACTCTTGCCAGGAATCTACTTAACACGGTCGTGACTAGCGACCTTCACTACTTGCGAATATAAATTCATAACAATTAGGTGAAACAAACTTATATCCTAGCACCAAATTCAAGCATGCAAATTAAGCGTGCACTCTCAATCAACATACAAAAATAAGTTCTAAATCAAACGGTTAAGCAAATTGTATTCACGACTTATGCAACGATAACTGGAAGTAATCAACTTATTTCACATATATAATCATGGTTTTGAATACACCCTTAGCCAAAACGAATTTAGCCAATCATACTCAAAGCAAAACAAAGATTACATGAATTAAACATTGAAATTTAAGATAGAATGCACCTAACATTGTTCAACATCTCAGAATGAAGAGCCAAACAATTGTGTGAAACTGTCTCATTTCCCTTGCTTGCGGCAAATTGGATGATGATGGTTTCTGGGCTGTTTTGATGATGTAGAATGGATTTTGGGTGGTGTAGAGGCACGGCAAGGGGTGTAGGTTGAGTGTGGATGGGTGTTTGATGGTTGGAAGGTGGTGGAGAACTTGGCAAAGAGGTGGAAGAAGGTGGAGCGGCTGCTTGTATTTTCTCGACGCTAGAACGGTGTTTTGGGGTGTTTTTCTGCCCTAGGGTGTTTTTGGACGAATTTCTGTGATGAATGATGAATGGCTGCCTAGGTTATGTGTTGGGGGGTGCGGCACACTAATAGATATATATATATATATATATAGCATGGCCGAAACCCTAGCAATCATATTTAGGGTTAACCTAGCTGATATAAGTGTTTTTGGGCCCCTATGTTGCGGCATTGGTTTGGAACTTAAGTCCTAGCCCAATTGGTTTCAAATATGGACTTAAACAATCCAAATCCAAGAGAAAAAGGGCCAAATAAAATCAGAATCCAATTAGAAATAGGTTTAAGAATTTTCGTCCAAATTTGGGCCTTCTAGAAACTAAGTGTCTTATGGCTGATTTTGGGTATTCTAGAAGGCATAAAAGGGGGGGGGGAATGTGTGGCACCCTTTTAGGGTCAGATAGGGCCTCTAGAAATTAGGTTTTTAGGTCCACTTATAGCTAGGATTAAGGTGGAACAAGATTAGGTTAGGACAAGATAGGATAAGGTTTGGATAAGATAAGGTTGGATAAGGTTTTGGATAATGTTTCCTCTTTTCTTGCACTTTCCTTATCTTCTTTATCCTGAACTTTCCTTTTCTAATTTGTAGCATGTTTCTAACCTCTTTTGACTCCAAATTCGTCCATCCACCTTGCTCCATATACAAGCTATCCATAATAAGCCCAAAACTGCTCTAAAAGGCTCCAAAATGCATCCTTTTGCCAAATACGTCTTATGAACCTGAAAACACGCAAAAGAAGCTTAAAGAACTAAAATAACTAAGAACTAATAACATAAATGCACGAAAACAAGCAACTAAGTCGCATAAATATGCTCCTATCAAATAGCTACCATTCTAGTATTGGTATGTCAGCTTTCGAGGCACTCTATGGTAAATCCTGTCGTACTCCTTTATGTTGGTCAGAAGTTGGTGAAAGGGTGTTAGTGGGCCCAGAGATTGTTGATGAGACTACCCAGAATATTCAGGTAATTAAAGCTGACCTGAAAATGGCCCAGCATTGATAGAAAAGCCTTGCTGACAAGCACGCCATTGATAGGGTGTATAAAGTTGGAGATTGGGTATTTTTGAAGTTATCTCCATGGAATGGTGTATTACGGTTTGATAAGAAAGGTAAGTTAAGTCCTCGCTACATTAGACCATACCAGATCACCGAGTGATAGAAGCATATTTATGCGACTTAATTGGCTTGTTCTCGTGCATTTACGTTGTGTTTCTTTAGTTATTTTAGTCCTTTATGCCATTTTCGTGTGTTTTTAGGTTAATATGGCTAAGGAGGCAAAAAGGTGCATGTCGGAGCATTTTGGAGCAAAATTGGGCTTAGAATGGAAAGCTTATGTTTGGAGCCAAAGTGTTGGACGAATTTGAAGGCCTTGTATGCACTTTGGACATAAAACAAAGGGTCTAGCCCAATCAAACAATCCATCAAAGCCATGCAAAACCACCATTCACACACACATGCACCCAAAACACATCTTTGCCGTGAGTTTCCCCTTGCCTTTCCAGCTTTCCCTTTCATTTCCAGCATTTCACTTCATCATTGCACCACATTCTCCCTCTTTAATCCACATGCATTCATCATCATTCACCCTAGATGCCACTCACATGCCTTCACATTCATTTTCGTCAAATTCGTTTTACAATCTGTTTTGTTTTCAAGTTTCTGGTTTAATTTCAAATTCATCCAAAACCAATCCCCCTTTACTTTATTGTCCAAATTAGTTAGAAAGTGTCTTAGTTTGTGTTTATAAGTGTTTTGATTCAATTTGTTGACAAATTCGTCCAAATTCACCAAGGTGCTCAAAACTGCCCAGAAAGTGATTTTAAGGCAGTTTTGAGTGTTTTGGGTGATGTTTGAGTCTTTTGGTTTGTTTTAGTATTTTAAAGTTTAGTTTCGCATTCTTTGAGTCCAGTATAGTGTTTTATATTGTGTTTTTACATTTTTGAGTCAAATCCAAGTGATTCACAATCCCTCCTAATCCCCGGTCCAGAACGATCCCTACTTACATTCTTCACTACAATTGATAAAAAGAGGGTTTAATTTGTGTGCGTATAATTCTCGCATCAAATTTTGGCGCCGTTGCCGGGGATTAGCAACTTTGCTAATCTCTTGGATTGTTTTATTTTCGTTTGTGTGTATATATTTTTAGTTTTATTTTGTTGATTTTAGAAGCAAGACATGGCACTTGATAGTGCTTCTCTTTTGTCACAGCTTATGGAAAGGTCCCAAATGCAAAGAGTTGGTACATTTGATCATAATCAATCAAGGAATGACGTGTTTTCCAATACTTACAATTCAGATTGGAGTGATCATTCAAACTCTATATGGTGGGAACCTCAACATATTCAACAAGAAGGATATTGGCAGCCCTATGAGGAGTTCTATTCAACGTCTATGCATCCACCACAACCTCATATACAATATGCCCAACCAAACTCAGGTTTGTCAATAGATTATAATCAAGCTCTTAATGAATTAATTTCTTTGGTGCAGGGCTCACAAAACCAACTCAAGGAGGCTCAACAAGGAGAATATTGGCAACCATATGAGGAGTTCTATACAACACCTATGCAGCCACCACAACCTGCCCAAACAAATTCAAGTGAGTCTTTGTATAATGATACGGTTAGTAAGTTACTCACCAATTTGTCTCAGGGGCAAGAAGATCAAAACAAAGCAAGGCAAAATCAAGACAAAAGGTTGGACCACTTGGAAAAGCAAATTGGGCAGATAGCGGAGTTCATAGGACAATTTCAAGACCAAGGCAAACTCCCTATTTCAACCATGGCAAATCCGAAGGAAGGATTTGAAACTGCCAAGGAAATCATCTTGAGAAGTGGCAAGGAGGTTGGAACGGACCCTCAACCATTAAAATCAAATCACAAGGAGGATGAAAGATTGCAATTTGAGGAAGAGGAACACACCCAACACACGGCAAGGGAGGAAACACCTTTGCCGTAGGCACCTATTGCACCTACGCCATCCAATTCAGGTAAGGTTGTTCAAATTTTAATTCTTTCTAACCCCATTCCACCCAATGTCCCTATTCCTTGCAGGTTCATGAATTCCAAGGAAGAAGAAAGTGAAAAAGACATCTTGGAAGCCCTTCCAAAGGTGCAAAGTATGGAATATCAAGAATTCATCAAAGAGGATGTTCTTGAGGCAAACAACCCCAAAGAAGTTGAATTTCATAACACAGGACAAGTCATAACTCTCAAAACACCAAATCTAGCTGAATTTTCTAGTCCTACAACTTTCGAAGGGGTGTTTATTCTTGAGTTTATGTCGGAGCACACAGGTAAGCCACCTCCCTGAATTTCAATTTTGTTTTATACTAATATGTTGTTAATGATCCAGGCACCCACTCTAGAATTTAAACCATTACCGGATCATCTCAAGTATCACCCCCCATTCAAAGATCAATTCCATGTCGTGGGTCCTAAGTGAGAAAAGAAGTTCTTCGTCCGGCTGCAAGACGTAAAAGAAAGCGCTACTTGGGAGGCAACCCAATGCACTGAATAAAACAAAGCATGTTCATTGATTTTCGAGAATTACAAGTGTGGAAAAAAAATATATATATATTTGTATCTAACAAAGAAAGATGGAGCCTTCACAAGGGTTGTGTACGTGAAGCCCCACTACGTGGCAACACTCTAGGAGCGGGAGGCATTGGAGTGAGAGGCATCGGAGCGAGAGGCATAGGAGCGGGAGGCACCGAAGATAGATCATTCAAGGCCCCAATCCTTGGTGGAACGCTAGATGACGCAGGAAAAAGGTGCCTCTGGAAGAAAGACGCAAGCCTTTGATGGTCACTTTGAATTCGACCTTGAGATTCTTGCATCTCATCAAGCTTCCTCTTCATGCCTGTCGAGTAATTATTTGCAAGCACGTGCAAACTTCTATTCTCGTGCTTAAGCTGTTTGATCTCTTGCTTGAGATTTTCCACCTCTGCCATCAATGATTCAACCTGACGGGAGCGAGCAAGTAGGCGTTGGCCCATGTTGGACACAAAGCCCGCGCACTGAACACTGAGAGCTAGGGAGTCTTGAACGGCCAACTCATCGGACCGTCCTGAAAGCAGCTGACTATCTTTAGGAGTGAGGAGGTTCCGAGCTACTATCGTAGCTGTTGTTGCATCCGTCATCATGGAGTCTTCACCTGTAAGAGGGCTATTAGAAGATAAGAAAGACGGGCACCATACCTTACCCTGACGTGGCGCGACTGGATCACTGCTGAGACTCAAATCTAAGCAAATGTTCGATGGGTTGGATGGAGTAAAATCTCAACGGGCCGGAGACGATTTTCACAGATGGGCAATATTCAAAGTGTGCATGTTAGAGGTGATCGATCACCTCTATAAAAGGAGCGGCGACACACTCACCGATTCAGAATTGAAGAGACACCACTCTTCAAAGCCGGATTTTCCTGCGTTAAGTTCGCCAGCTCTTCAGACGCAATCTCGGCTTTTCAGATAAAGCGTGTAACTTTGACAAAAGATTTCTGACAAAGTTGAAGACGCGTGGAGGCCGAGAAAGCAGCTACACACTTTTGCCGACAAGCGTGGATGACAAAGCCGAAATCCTGGCTTTTCTGAAAACGCGTGCCACTTTGTCAAAAGCTCTCTGACAAAGCTGAAGACGCGTGGAGGACATTGCCGCATCCGCACTGCCACTTGCCATTACAATTCCTATATACATCAACATTCATGGCAAGGCATACACCCAAAAACGCATGACTTTCCTTCTCGGCCGAGAATGTAGCTGCAATCAAACCTCTCAAACATGCTCAGTTTTCTTCTTCTCTTGAGAACACATATTCAACCATTGATGTATCCCCCAAAGAAGATATCAGATGCCTGGAGTACAGATGAGGCAAGAGGAAACGGTGGATCGAAGCATGTGGAGACAAGCGCAACAAATATATGTGCTGATTCATTCGCTGCTTCTGCAAAAGCAAAAGTATCTCATATCATCAAGGGCGAAAGCAAAGGTATCTCATATCATGATCTTTCCCTGTCCTTTCCTTTGTCCTTGTTATTACTCGCATGGCAAAGTAAGGTGAGCAATCAGCCGGCACTTGGAGTCAGTCTTTCGATCTGGAACCGACTACCTGGAATCTATTCCCTGGTTGCTTACCTAGTGTTGCTCTCGAGTAGTCATCTTCAAAGGTTGATACACTTCCAGAGAAGGGACCACATCTGCTTGAAGAACAGCTAAGACGAGTGACGAGGAAACATCAATCTTATGGATAGTCAGCAAACGCAACAATTGCATATGCTGAGTTATCCTCTAACCCTCTTTAATACGAATTGGAAAGATTGAACAAAGAAACCGGTCATCACCTCCACCTCGTGCTTGCCTGCCATGTGTCAGAATCCTCCAGCCCAGTTCAAGATTAGCCTGTGGAAAAAACTCACGATCAAGCCTCAATGGAACCACCAAGGAGAAGATGGAATTTACATTCCATAACCAGATTTGCATCCCTAAACTCTTCTCTTTGTTATTTACATTCTGCCCTGTTTAATGAGTTTAGTTGCTGTTTTTTGTGTTTGCTTGTGTTTAAGTGTGGTTTTTAGCTTAAAACATTGTCCTTGTGTTTAAGTGTGTTTAAGTGTAGGTTGAGTGTGGATGGGTGTTTGATGGTTGGAAGGTGGTGGAGAACTTGGCAAAGAGGTGGAAGAAGGTGGAGCGGCTGCTTGTATTTTCTCGACGCTAGAACGGTGTTTTGGGGTGTTTTTCTGCCTTAGGGTGTTTTTGGACGAATTTCTGTGATGAATGATGAATGGCTGCCTAGGTTATGTGTTGGGGGGTGCGGCACACTAATAGATATATATATATATATAGCATGGCCGAAACCCTAGCAATCAGATTCAGGGTTAACCTAGCTGATATAAGTGTTTTTGGGCCCCTATGTTGCGGCATTGGTTTGGAACTTAAGTCCTAGCCCAATTGGTTTCAGATATGGACTTAAACAATCCAAATCCAAGAGAAAAAGGGCCAAATAAAATCAGAATCCAATTAGAAATAGGTTTAAGAATTTTCGTCCAAATTTGGGCCTTCTAGAAACTAAGTGTCTTATGGCTGATTTTGGGTATTCTAGAAGGCATAAAAGGGGGGCAATGTGTGGCACCCTTTTAGGGTCAAATAGGGCCTCTAGAAATTAGGTTTTTAGGTCCACTTGTAGCTAGGATTAAGGTGGAACAAGATTAGGTTAGGACAAGATAGGATAAGGTTTGGATAAGATAAGGTTGGATAAGGTTTTGGATAATGTTTCCTCTTTTCTTGCACTTTCCTTATCTTTTTTGTCATGAACTTTCCTTTTCTGATTTGTAGCATGTTTCTAACCTCTTTTGACTCCAAATTCGTCCATCCACCTTGCTCCATATACAAGCTATCCATAATAAGCCCAAAACTGCTCTAAAAGGCTCCAAAATGCATCCTTTTGCCAAATACATCTTATGAACCTGAAAACACACAAAAGAAGCTTAAAGAACTAAAATAACTAAGAACTAATAACATAAATGCACGAAAACAAGCAACTAAGTCGCATAAATATGCTCCTATCAAATAGCTACCATTCTAGTATTGGTATGTCAGCTTTCGAGGCACTCTATGGTAAATCCTGTCGTACTCCTTTATGTTGGTCAGAAGTTGGTGAAAGGGTGTTAGTGGGCCCAGAGATTGTTGATGAGACTACCCAGAATATTCAAGTAATTAAAGCTGACCTGAAAATGGCCCAGCATTGATAGAAAAGCCTTGCTGACAAGCACGCCATTGATAGGGTGTATAAAGTTGGAGATTGGGTATTTTTGAAGTTATCTCCATGGAATGGTGTATTACGGTTTGGTAAGAAAGGTAAGTTAAGTCCTCGCTACATTAGACCATACCAGATCACCGAGCGAGTTGGTGAAGTCGACTACAGACTTGAGTTACCTCCAAAATTGTCACGGGTGCGCGATGTTTTTCATGTTTCTATGCTTCGTCATTATGTCTCCGATCCATCCTATGTGATACCTCCTCAGCCACTAGAAATTAATCCAGACTTGACATATGATGAAGAACCAGTGACAATCTTAGACTAGAAGGATAAGGTTCTTAGAAATAAAACTATGCGCATGGTGAAAGTTTTGTGATGGAACCACTCAGTAGAAGAGGCTACTTGGGAGATGAAGGATCGTATGCAAGATTTATATCCGCAATTGTTTTATGGATATTGATATGTTGTATGCTAGTGTAACATATATATTTATTCTCGAATGTGTGGAAAGGACGAGTTTACCCTCGAGTTGTAGTGACGTGGACGTATGTATATGGTTTTAAATTATTTTCCTGTTGACGTAATTAAATCATACTTGATGTCACGAGAGTGTTGACATGATTTAGGGCCAAGTTGGGTTCGTAACAAAAATCTTACGAATAAACGATCGTGTAATCGGGCTAAGGAAATGGACCAATCATCATACCTCCTACTTTCTTGGGTCCAATTAGAATTATGGGTTTTTTTTTTTTGAGTTAAATTGCTAGCCCTAAACCTTATGGAGCAATCAGGGCCCTACTCCTTTATTTCTACCCAATCCGGAGGCATACAAATATACACATGCCAACCTCCTTCTTCCTCTCCCTCTTTCTCGAACTCTTTCTTTCGTCTGTACAATCTAAGCCTTTAACCCTCAAACATCTTCCAAACTTCATCGATTGAGCTTGAGCTTTGCACCAACGTGTTTTTGGTGAGTTCACGAACCCATCCGTGCCATTGGATCAAAGAACGGATCACGGGAACCCGAGAACCTAAGAGCTCCGGCATGGTGCTTTGTTGGTCCCTCATGATCGTGGTTATTTCACGGAGTTTTAAAGCTTAAGGAGTCTCAAAATTACTCCATAGAGACCTGGGACCAATTTTTGGGAAAATTTGGACATCGGGATAGGTTAGTTCCACGAGTTGCAGATTTAGCCAGAATATCAAAGGATTTTCTGACCATTTTTCGTCAGTTTTAGGACCTCTAAGAGGTAAGATCATGTTCTACTAGTTCAGGGTTTCAAATTGATATAAAATTTGTGGAATTTGGTTGAAAAACAAAGAAGATATTGAAGTTTTACGATTTTCCAGTTTTGGGCGATGCAGCGGTGGCCGGCGCCGGATTCTGGCGAACCATAGGAGAAGGAAGGAGAATAGTCCATCAACTTTGACATAATATACTAATGATGTCAGGTAAAAGTTAACGGTATATGCTACTATTTAACGAAATATTCCCTAACGGCGTTAAATATTCCGTCCATGTGCCAGGCATGTGGCTGCGCGTGGCCGATGCGTGGGTCATTGGAAAATTATTCTAAAAATATAGGGATGCTCATGGTGTTGAGTAGGCCACGATGGTATATTCAAGCACCCAATTGAGCAAGTATGAGAAGTTGTTACACCGTTTTGATTATGTGCTTAGAATTAATGTTAAAATAGTTGTTTCACATATAGGTGAGACGTTTCTGGATGACGAGCGCAGCCGGGCGAGAATTGGGGGTTTAGACCCTGCTACATACTAGTGAGTGGGCTTTTGGTTTTCTATCTACACACACACACACACACACACACACACACACACACATAGGCGTTTCCCATAAATTGCTTTAAATGGAATTTCATTTAAAATGCCATGTCGTATTTGCTTTACATTTTAGCATATGCATTAGTATAGCTTTGCATAATATTACATGATGCTACGGAGGCCCATGTAAGTTTAGGTGAGTATATATTGACGGTATGGTCGCATGGTAGTTGATTATGAGTTGATGCACGTAGAGCTCATTGTCATGTACCCCAGTGTTAGTGCTTCGCCCGTGGCCAGGGCCTAGCCTTCACGTGATCGTTCACCTCCCTTACCACACGCTCAACTTGGATTCAAGTCAGGTGCCAGCCTGTCGTACAGACCACATTAGGTGGTTCTGACTCGTAGGTGACTTGCGATTCATCGCAGCCTTCACGTGATCATAGCACTTAAGTGTACTTATTTACACCCAGCCTGTCATACAGACCACATTAGGTGGTTTCGACTCATGTGCAAGTTTAGTGTCGTACAGGTCACATGAGGTGACTCCGGCTGGATTGATGAGCAATAGGATCAGTCGTACAGGTCACATTAGGTGACTGTGGCTAGCATATAACTTTTACATTGATTTATATCACCTGGCTTACATATTTCTGCTGAGATAGTGACATGGCATATACTTGGTTTTCTTTACTCTCAAGCTTGATTTCTATAAATACATATGTATTATTATTTTTTGGGAAATTATACGGGTTTTATGGTGAGGGGTTATTACTTTTGAAAAGTGAAAAGGTTTTTAAAAGTTTTTTTTTTGCCCACTCACGTTTTCTGTTTTGTGCCCCTCCAGGTTCTAGTTAGATGTTCGTGTTGGTGGCTCATGAGGACTCTACGGCAATTTTGATAGACTCTAATTAATGTAGGGTTTTTTTTTCATATACTGTATAATTAATATTTTGTCTGCTGGACTGCACTTAGGTTATCCATGCTATGATAATGTGTATTTGTGCTTTAAACATCTTCACTCGCACTTCTATACTTACGTTGTGTAAATTAGTTAGTTTTGGTTTTTAATTACTCACATTTTCGTATCATTATCACTTCCGCGCTGCGCTCATGGCTACGTCACCCTCACGTGACAGCCAACATGCCTCGATTTAGGTCAGGGTGTGTCAGTAGCACGGATAGAAAAACCCCTGTATCATGTGTAGTGCTTTCCCATCTGGCACAAGGAAATATGAATTGCATGTCAAAATTACATGCAACCATAAAAGTTTGAGTCGACATTCCTTTCTTACCAATGTATAGAACTTGATCCGGAAGTGGCATTGAAGCCTCAACATTTACTCCGTCTATGGCGCCAATACAATCCTAAAAATAATAACATAGACGAAAACCATCAACCTACACGTATAGTATGCAAACACTTATAGTTTGCAAATAAGTTAGAAGACGAGTCAAACTTTACCATAAAATGAGGCATGTATCTTGTATCTCTCCTTATTTCTTGGGGAATGCCACAAAACTCCGAATCCAACGATTTGATAATATCTATTGCCATCTTACATACGATATCCAATATAGCACCAAAATATCTACCAACAATCTCACCAGAATGTTGAAATCTCTCTTGCGCTAATCTATTTTTCACACCATGTCCCAACATATGCAAGAACATTCCTAATATTTCAGTTGCACTCATTCTCCTTAAACCTTTCAATCCATAATTAGTTTACAAGTCATTGGATAATCTATAAAAGATATCTTTGTTCATCCTAAACATTCTATAGCATCGCACATCATTCCTTGTAGTACTTCCATCAACCAAATATTACCTGTTTGGGAAGAATTCATACACGGACCTGTTTGGGAAGAATTCATACACGGAGTTTTGTGGACATATTTTAAATAATATGTTTCAACAGCTTTCGGTACAGCACATATAATTAGACCATCCTCCAAATCCTCAACATCATCATCAGAGGTGTTCATATTGAATATACACCTGTAACCTAACACATAATTCAACATTCCACAAGCCATAATCCAATAATCACTAAGAAGTCATAATCCAACATTCAAGAACAAGTCATAATCCAACGTTTAACAAGAAATCATAATCCAACATTCAATAAACACAACATACAAGCAACATTCAACACATAACCTTAATGCAAAGTACAAACCACAGATAGTCCTAATTCATAGTTTTAGCTCCTTATTGTTGTTTGTTGAACATGTATTTCAACCAAGTCAGCTAGACTTCAGGATCTTTTATCGTGGCAAACACCTCTCGCTTCTCTGCACTACAAAATAAACATGTAGCAAACAACCATAACTCGGTGGCTCATTACCAGGCAATTGTGCAATAGTCGCTATCACTTCCAAAATATTACTGCCTATATGCAGCGGCCTCATCAATGAGTCTGCAGAACTCCTAGTTTCATAAGCTTCAACAAGACGATCAATTTAAAAAGAACAAGTATACATGTGGTGCCTCAAAATTGGGAGCTCGGAACCCCAGAGAGACCCCTTTGGACTCAGTTCTAGCGGCTTGAACAACAAGCTTTGTTGCGGGCAGAGTGGTCCTATTACATGTATTTGTAGAATTGAAGGATGGGTAGGCTTATACACTTAAGGGGAGGTTCAAGGTCACACCTTTTCACTACAAAATATATACCTAAACCATAAGATAAATCAGAAGCAGAGTTCACAGACCAATTCAGAGCAGTTCATAGAGCAATTGAGATAATGACAAACAAGAAATTAATCTAAAAAATGTAATCAACAACTATAAACATGTTTCCTCCAGACCTTTTAAAAAAATGAATAGAGAATTAATCAATTTTTCTTACTTCTCTCTCAATTTTTCTTGTTTCCCCCACAAACCCTAATTTTTTCCCCAATTAATTTTTTTCCACAAACCATATCACCTTTCCCCAATTAATTTTTTCCTGACCCTCCATCCCCATTTTTTTTTCCCGACACCCATACACTCATCCCTTCGCTCTTCCCACCCCTCTTTCACTCACTCTCCCATCCCCAAATTTAAAAATATAAACAAATAAATAACGAAATTTTAGACAAGAGAAGCTTACCAGAGGAAGGACACCGGGTCGGAGAACGCAACCTGAAGAACGAGAGAGATCGCTGGGAGGAAGGAAGTTTCAGGTTGGGGATTGGGTTTGGGGCGACGAGTTGGGTGTGAATGAGTGAGATGGGAGGGAAAGAACTAGTGAGATGCTAGAGCAAGGAAGAGGACAACACGAGGGGTGAGGGTAGGATCGGCATTTGAAAACTTTCATTAAACATTACTGTTCACCCGTGTTTCTAAGATAAAAAGTTAGTTTTTGAAAGCAGCAAATGGTTGCTTCCACTTTCTAGCTATTTCTCATAGCAATTTTGAAAATAAGTGCTTTGTTGTTGAGTTACCAAACACAATATTGAGCTTAACTTATTTTCATCCTTGCTTTTAAAAAAATTTAAGTAGTACCAAACTGGTACTAACTTAGATGATTGAAAATAATAAGAAATTGTTGTGAGGGACACACCCACAATTTATAAAATAATCACTTAAGAAATATAAGAATAGCTAAAACAACACATCTTTTGGGAGAATTAAATTAAACAGCTTTGGTACCAGATAATATTATGCATACTAGCCTCTCCGCACCCGCTCACATGCATGCGAGAGGCATTAATTTCATTCTCTCCTAGTATGCATATATTATTTGGTACCAAAGTTGTTTAATTTCATTCTCTCCGAGTGTGAGAGGTTTTGTCTTCTTGAGAGTCCTTCCCACCATTAGTGTGAGTAGCTTCCAACCCGTCAATTTCATTGCCGCTGGCTCTAGTCGTGGCAAGGGTCGGTGGAAGATCTGGCTGCTTTCTTTCTTCTTCCTCCTTTCATTCCTTTTGCTTCCTCTCTCCCCATCTATCCTTCCCGTTTTAACGAGTCTGTTATACCTTATGGGCATTCATCTTCTTCAAGCTTTTTCTATCTGGTCTGCAATCGGCTTTCAACGCATTTTGATGCGCTCTTTCGAGAAGGTGGGTAGAGTTCCGGTTATGCCGGGTCGGGTGTTTACAACACGACCTCCTTCTCTCTATCTACCTTTGTTGGCGGTGTTGTCCATTGTAATCTAACGGGCTTCTTTCAATTTTTGGCTGAGACCGGTGCAGCATTCGTGGCAGGGAGACGGGGTGTGACTTCATTTCATCTCTACGATGCTGCTTGGTGGGAGTTGTGGCATCGATTTGGGAAATCGGTTTTGGGTGATCGGGAAGAACTATTACGGTAGTGGGAGCAATCTGGAACGTTCTGGAGCTCTATATCAAAATTTGGATGGCCCCTTTTTGTCTTGTTAATATTTTTTTGTGGGCTTCGTCTTGTAATTAACTTTTGTAATAAAACTTCCTTTCTACGGAAAGGATTTATCAAAAAAGCTGTTTAATTCCTCAACAGCCAATAATCCTACCCACGAATCCCATCAATCTTCTTGCATAATTAGGGTTACCGATTGTATAACCCACACGTGAGCAGTCACATGCTCCTTGAAATCTCACTCAACCCAACTCACATATATATCCTCGTTTGCTTTTTATAATATTAAAAAGTCCGAAATAACTGTGAAACCAAATCATGTGCAAGACATGAATGAAAAATTTAACAGGGAGAGTAAAATAACAAATTAATGATTTTGAAAAGTTGACATCAACCACCCCAAAACAAAATTCAAAATGGTTATCAAATAGACTCTTAAGAAAGTGGTACTATCAAAGTAACTTAAAAAGGACGACGAGAATTTATCTGAAACTAGTTTCTGGCAGAAACAGTTAAACCCAAGATCCTACTGTATACTACATAGCAGCAAGGGAGGGAGGAATTACTAAAACTTCAAAATCAGGGTGACTTACCAGAAAGCACCTTAGCAATTACGGTAGCAAAAACCAAAGCAGCCTTCAAGAAGATGGGAGTTGCATTTTTACAAAAAGCAAAGAAAATATTTTTCTATCAAACTATAACAGCGTTTCTGTGCTGAATTTGGCTGTAAACATACATTATAAACATGCAGAAACAATTTCGAAACAGGGAATTCTCATTCAACAAGTCAAACATAAAAAAATGGACACATGATTTGCTGTTTTGGTTAGACTTTAGGCTTGTTGGTACCTTCTCATTCTTGCATTAAGTCTGGTAAAGCACTGCCATCTGAATCATCATCCAGATCTACAGAGCTATCAGCTGAGAATACAAAAGCAGGAGAACCATTTTGCACATTGCTAGGGCCATTTTCTGGATCTTCTGGAATGGGAGCAGCAGTGACGGTTTCTAGGTCTTCCTGAAACACGGCCCTGTCGTCATCTAATTGATAGAGAATCACAGGTAGTCTCCCTGGAGGTACAAGCTCAAGCTTGTGTTCTGGTTTATGTTGCTGATTGAATCGGCCAGGGATATTAGAAGGCTCATTGTAGCATGCTCCACATAAGTCAAAACCTATTTTCTCCACGCAGTCTTTGCATTTGTACCTCTCCCCAATAATTGGAGATACCTGCAAAGAAGAGCATAGTGCCTTACAAGTCAAAAGACAAGAAATAAACAGCACTTCTTACTATGATTTGCGGGGAACTCCCAGTTATTTTATTATTAAATTATTCTTTTCTCAACACTTTATCAACACATCAATTGTTTCCAACTGTGTCCCATACTCTGATCATTTGAATGCTTAAAAGTTCACCCCATTTGCTTACAGAAAGGAGTACAGACGTGGTAGAAGTGTAGACACAGGTCAAACTAGTTGAGTGATTATATACATGAAATCAAAACAAGAAAAAAGTATCCATAGCATATTATTTATTTGATTATCAAAAAATTCATTCCAAATTTTCCACTGGTCAGCCGGCTTCTCAAAAATGTCCAGTTAAGTCTTCTCTCTTTAACTTGCATCATATCATGAACACTCTTATACCAGAAATATCAATTTATCATTTGATATTGGTGACAATTTGGAAAAGAAAAACTTTATAGGATTTTGCAGTGCAGGGGAAAATGTTATAATTTTCAACTCCACTCTAGATCTTGTTCTTTAATGTATCCGGAAATAGACTAAACTCAGAGAATAGAGAATAACTACAAACACACAAGATTTAATCTGGTTCGGCAGAACTTTTTGCCTATGTCCAGTTGTGGTTATCTGGATAGAGAAATGACAGCTTCTTTAATTAATAGAGAGTAAACAGTGCTTTCCCTCTCTTTCTCTTGGTCTTGTTTTCTTTGCCCCTTGCTGCACCCTATTTATGAGTATAGGGTGCGGGTTACACACCTATTTACTGATTAGGACTCCCATTCTATTTGGAATAGGAAGTCCACTTAAATTCCTATAGCGTTTCTGCTTCTAGGATTCCGAATCTAATTGTACAAGAAAACTTAATTCTTTCTTAATCCTTGTAGGACAAGAAGATGTGCACCTTTAGCTTTCCTAATACAATCCCAAATAAAATAGGACAACCATTGACGAGTCAATTCCTAACAGAAAAGTGGTTTTTTTATTTTTTTTTCACAAAAATGAACCATAATACATGATATCCTCCGAACAGGTGATATCCCCCACAGCCATCTCCTACAGTATTGGGTAATTGCTAGAAAAATCTCTTGGGACCTACAAATTTAAGTTTGATCAATTGACTTTTAAGATCAAGTTAACAACAAATGAAGCAAGCCCCTGGCCCTTATTCCTAAATGTAAAGTTGATATGAATTAAAGAAGGACAAAGGACGTTACCCCACAGCAATCACAACCAACTCCGTAATGAACTTTCTGCCCAGCCCAGCAAGATAAGTAATCATCAGAAAGTGTCGAAGATGACTGGTCAGCACGTTGACGAACATGCACTGAACGTAAAATCAATGTAATCTCATATGAGCGCCAGAAACAAGACGGAAATAAGAAATGCAGGAAAAGCAATTAAGAAGAAAAAGGAAAGAGTACTGGAAACATCGGTAGTACTAAATCAATATAACTGCAGTATGAGTCTATGACTAATTATATCATCGACATAGTTGAGTGCAACATTAAAATATTGAATTCAAACCCTGAATCTGAACGATCTTCCAACATGATGTTTCTCTCTGTTTTATACCATTTATAGATAAGACTAAAATAAGATGTCTGATATAAACAAAAATTTTAAAAATTTCAAGTAATATTTTACCATCAGAAATTTGGTTTTAGGAGAAAATGGAAAACAAGAACGATCTGTAACTCTGATTATTAAATAAGATATTTGACTATTTATTTAGTTTCCAGTTATAGCTTAGAACAGTCCGGTTTTGTTACAATACCAATTTCCGAGACATAATCAATGCTCCTATTCTAGATAATAATAATGCTATTGGAAAATAAAGAAGCATCAAAATAATAGAAATTCTTAAGACTGTCACACGTTTTAGTGATGATACTTGTCGCTGCAAATAAATTTCAGGATATTGCTCCTCCAAGAAGTGCTCTAAAATTTTGCAAACACTAGGGAATCCCTTCGGATGCATGCTTTGACAAATCTGACACTTAGAAATTCCATCAGCTGGAATGTTGATACAGGACTCACAATATACTGCACAAAAGAAAGTCTAAATTAGTATATATTCACATGCACATAACTCTGACTACAACATACAGTTAAATGATATGGTTACCATGACCACAATTGAGAACAACAGGTTGAAAGAGCAGGTTCTTGCATGCAGCACACAGTAGATCAGAAACAGAAACTCTCTGGTGAGTTCCATTTCCAAGATTGCAATCACGTGAACAGCCTTCTTGGATTGCTGCATTTCCAGTAGCTTCATTCTGTTGCAGGGCTTGAAATATTAACTTCATAATCTAACATTATTCCTGGAGAATTTACAAGTCAGGAAGATTGTCCTACCCCAGAAGAACAACTTTCAGAGTTCTTTGAGTGAACATTGCCCAGAATATTTGACTCCTCAATACGATGTGACCCGGATAGTGAATTATCAAATTGAGGCGAGAAGAAACCAACTTCCTTTTCTTCTTCTGGTAGAGCCAAGGAAGAAATACAATAAATTATTTAACACATACTCTGTGAGATTGCAACTGCCATACAAATCAACTAAAGCTTCAGCACAAAGTATGATTATTCAGAATGTCAAAATAATATGGACACCCATCAATATAAAGAACATCATTCTTTAAGTGTCAACCCCAAACAGAAGAACCAAATGATACAGAAAAGACAATGTAACACTTCCAAATCTACTATCCACCAGCAATTCGCATTAAAATAGCCTAACCATTGTTTGAAGGTTTCCAAACCATTATTGCACTTCTAATATGAATTTTATTTATAAATACTATAATTTGTTGAAGGTTATGTGACCCTTTATCCACTCCTACAAAATATAGAGATGTCTTGTCTTATTGGATACAACGGATCTGGATACAACCATATCAGTTTCCAGAGATTACTTACGAAGATATACACATATTATACGTTACAGCAGTCTAAAAGGAGTAAAAATGCACAATTTTGAGTTTAACGAAAGGCCACTTTGCACTTGCAAAGTACCATATTCCAGAAAACCCAGTCAATCCCATGCCAAAACCCAGTCAATCCCATGCCATGCTGCCACTCTCCAAGGCATAGAGGTAAAAACCATTTGTTGCAATCATGGATTTTTGAGAGCTTTGGTGCAAAACTAATAGGTTTCCTTTTTATGATCACTTATACTCCTGAAAGGATAACAGAACACCATCAAAATTGATGGAAGAAGAAGCTACATTATTCAGTCCTATCATTGTGGTTGGATTAGACTGTGGAGCAGATTTCTGTCATTAGTTTCTCATTTACTTTATTAAATTCCCTTGTCTAGCAGGACTACGCCTATTAATTTTATAAATTCTTCCCTTGAATTCAATGGAGAATGCTGATGAATGAATACAACTACTATCAGAAGTTTTTTGGACTTGTTCCTTTGAAGGGAACTTCAGTGTGATGCCCACATAGTGAACCAAGACCTAAAAATTCACTTATATTCTCCATCATTTTACTGGTATCACAAGCAGCCCTTACATATTACTTAACACTCTGCGGAACCAATGTAGACTCTAAAGGATTCGTGCTCATAAAAAAACTACTTTTTATGAAGACAATTTCAAAGGCAAAGTGAGTCTATAAGTAGAGATAGAAAGTAGTGAGCATAGTAAATCATACAAAATGGTAAGAGATTCAAGACGGTAAATGTTCAAGAGATTCGGTAAAGCACACCTTCCACTTGTTTTCCTCTTCTTTCGTACACTCCAGGATACAACTTCTGGAGCAAGAAATGCATCAACTGACAGATACTCGGAAAATGATTGAATGGGTCCCGACAAATGGGACAATAGGACTCATGAAAAGCATTCATGGTGTTAAAGACACACCAGAAGCATGAAATGTGGCCACAACCTGCAAACATCATAAAGTCATCGAAAAGGGAATGAAACATATATTTCAAAATGTTGTTCAATGGCATGATTCATCACCTAATACAACTGGCTTGTAAAGAAGATCCCTGCAAAGTAAAAGAAATCGCCTTTAGGGATTTATCACGAAAAACCGCAGAATAAAAAGTTAATTCAACTATAAATTAAGCAACCAGTATAGCCAATTTAAGCTCACTCGATCAGACTAACCGACAGCAGAATCATGCTTTTATTCTACTCAGTTTTAAAAAATACATGTGATGAAGCTGCCTATAATTCTTCATACACTAAAATATTCATAAAGTGCTAAATCATCAAACAAAACTTGCCAGCAGCTAATTATAAAAATTAAACAAATAAATGAAATTTCAAGCGAACTGATTGTAAATTAAACACCTAATCAGTGAAACAAACAAACAAATTATGAAATTGCAAGAATTGAAGAAATTGAATAAATAGATTCAGAAACTGACAGGCAAATGCAGCATTCAAACTCTTTTCGGAATTCCTCGTCTTCGAGCTCCTCTTGCTGTTCCTGCTGTTGTTTGATCAGGGTTTTCTCGTCTTCCATATCGTATTGTTTGATTAGGGTTTTATCGTCTTCCATTTCGCATAAAATCTGAGAGTCGGACAGGGAGGGGGATGATGTTACAGAAATCTCAGTGGCGGGTAATGGGGGCGCCTCGACCCACACTTCATCGGCATACTATTTTACCCCCTTCAAGTTTTTGTAATTTGCAAGATGGGGTCAAGACTTCGATTTTCTATCTTATTCCATTAAAATTGGGGGTGGGCAAACGGGTAGAGGAACCGTAGGTTAGGATGGGTAGACAAGGTTTAGGGCGGGTACGGAACAGGTCCAATTTTTTTCGAGGATAATTGGGGCAAGACACGGCGTTGATATTTAGGGGTGGGCTGAGTCCTAATATTTAGAATAAAGTGACGTTGGACCGACCTGTTTCTAAATGTAATGAATGGAATTTCAACCGTTAATTCTCCCTACCCTAGTCCATCGGGACCCCATCCTCTCTCCCAGAGTCGAGAGTCTCCAAACCATTCACACTCTTCTATCTTCTCATCATTGACGACATCACCCTTTGCGACTCCATACGCACTCTTCTCAATGCTGTTGAGACCAAATTGCCCTTAACATTCCATGTTTTGTAAAATTACCAAATTGCCCTTGACATTCGATATTTTGTAAAATCTTCATTCTAGCTTCAAATTTGGATCCACTTGTGTTCACGCGTTCGTATCGATCGACGAGTTCTACAAATATACAACAGGAAAGGAAACAAAATACAAATTGAGCTACAAATAAGATTCCACTTAGCCTAAGGGACATTTTTGTCATTTCCCACCTTTGGAGAATAAAATAGAAAAAATTAGGCATGGGTCGTAAAAAATATCCATCATCAAGTAGAACGCTCTATCAGATGTATAGTTAAGGACAATTGTGGAACCATGATTTTCCAGGGCCGGAATAAGGCAGATCAGAATATGCGTATCTCTGAAGTCCAGTCATGGACTCAACAACTCCAAATCAGGTTGAGCTGCTCAAATGGACTAGTAATGCCACCAAATCTTGCTATACTCTGGAAAGGTAGGTGAAGTCCACCGATTTCGCTAAGAGTAACCATTCTTGTTCTGCAACACATGAAAACCTAATCCAATTAGGGATCAAAAAGGTCTCCAATATTCTTGGAGATTCCTAAAATTTAGGAATTGACGTGTGCCACAAGTAATCACACTCATATGAGGAAACAATATCTAACCCTAGATTTCCTCTTGGATTCTCTCAGTTAATACGAATTCCAAATCATAAAGGGCCTATGTCCCGACTAGTATAAATACCCTCATCTTGGGCAAATCTCTAGTAACACTTCCATAATGCATTCATTATTCTCTTACCCATTGCTCGAATCTCAATATTGCTTACTAACTTGACCGTTAGAGAGCCTTTGGCTGGTACCTACTGTTGCTCTGACTTCGATTGTTTGCTTACTTACAGGTAGTCGGACTTGCTCACTTCCTCCATCTGCAGCAGTGCTTGAATTTGGTTCTAATACACTACTTAAGGATGGTGAGCAAAAAATAGACCCGAAAAAACTAGCTAAAGTCGTGAGGAAAAAAGACCGTTGGACGGTTACAATGGCAATTGCCAAATGGTGACAATTGGGAGAGCACTTGATTGATATCCACTCAAATATATCATTGCTTTCACTCTTCACCCGCTCATATCTTCTTTTTTTTTTCTTCTTTATTTCAATTTTTGTTTGTAATTTCTCTTAGATGTCTGCAGCTTCCTCCCTCACTCTCTTTCTTCACCTCATCTTCCCCCTCTTCTCCCCAAGTGCCACCACTACTACTCTTTCTCCCCACTCTCTCTCTCTCTCTCTCTCTCTCAAATCCTTAAAACCCCTCAACATCATTTGCTTCTCTTCAAATTATTCTCACAACGACAGCAAAAAGCCCAGTGGCTCTGCAAAGAGCTATGATGGCTCTGTGAGGAGCAAAAGTGGCTCCAGGAGGAACAACGTTGGTTGTGCGATCACAACACACTCCTCTATGAGATTGCTGAGCTTAAGCTCAAAATCCAGGCTCTCGAACGCCTGAGAGTACTAAGAGGAGGGGCTTCTATGGTGTCGGAGTTTGACACCATTGCCAGCGTCACCGGTTTGTTTCAGATGCTCAAGGAGAAGGATTTGATAGCGGATACAGGGTTGAGTCCCAAAACCGTGGAATTGGATCATCAAGAAATTTAGGAGATTCAGGAGGAGGTGATTACTAAGAGGAAAATGACAAGGTGCAGAAGTGCTTTGCAGAAAGGATTGGAAGGTGAAGAGGTTCAAGCAATGCATCTTACTTTTGAAATGAGAGTTTTATTTTTTTGGTTTCTACGATTCCTGAGCTTACAATTAACTAAATGCATTAACTCTTTCATAGTAGAAACTAGAAAGGTGTAAAAATTTTGCAATTGGGTTTCTCTTTCTTATTCTGCATTTAGACATGTTCCAATATTCGATTGTTTGAATTGTTGATGACATGAAGCATTGCTAAAATTGGGGTTTTATTCGGGTGAGGAAGACATGGAGTTTTCCAGCTTCTCAAGCAGGACAGAACATGATGTCAAGACTTGGCAAGTAAGTTTCAGATTCGTTGTATGTGACTGCGCATCATTTGTAAAGAGAGAAATTTCAGAACAATAAGGTTAAATAAAACAATGGCAGTGGAAAGTTTTATGTGGGTTACTGAACTTGTAATAACTTGTTCAACAGGCCTCCTTAGACGTTCCTCAAGACAGAATAGTGGTTGCATAACTTCTTGTGTATGCAGATCAACAAATTGAGGGTGCAGATGACAAAAGGGCGACTACACCAAAGGTATGTTGGGAACATAAGGTTCTAGGCTAGCAGCATTCATACATTAGTTACGGGATGTACTGCATCAACCTTTACTAAAAGGAAACAACTGATGTTTTAAGTTTCAGTATCAATATATCCATCGGAATCATGCTTCGAACTAACATAATGGTTTGATAAGTCATTTACTTGCATGCCTCACTTCAGTGAAAAATAACAGTTTGCATCGTTAGGAACCAAAAACTCGTCTGATTGTTCAACTTAAAGCAAATTGTGCCTTCATATACCAAATAAACAATCGTACTTTTTGAAAAACAAGCACTCATACTTAGTTGCAAAACTGACATAAATCTCTAACTATTCCGCTAAATTGGAAACGAAGTTTTGTGGTTGAGCTTTAGCTAGCAACTTGAAACATTGTAATGATGCTTCTAATGGTTGAGTTGGTTGTGCTATTTAGGAAGATGCAAATGGAGCTACAGTTACTTTTGCAACTGACATATCAGAGATCCAACAAATAGTAGTGAAAGAAGAAGGCAGTAAGAAGTAGAGGTATCCCGCCGTCAAGTTTTCCTCTTAAGAGAGAATCGCTGAGAAGATTCTACTAGACTTATAACCAACAAGAAAAAAAAGTGGTGACGGCAAGATGGCAGGTACCTCAGCAGGGTGCCTTACATGTCGAGGGGATGGCGACATATTATGTACAGGTACTTCCTGCCTGTCTTTTGACTTTGTCACGATTCAAGTTCACTGCACTCAATCCAACCCTACTTCATACGCGTGTGTATCTTCGTTCACTTTCTAAAAGAAAATTAAACAACAATGGCATTTAATAAGTGGCAGTGTTTACATGTGTAGAATGTGACGGAACAGGCGAACCAAACATCGAAGAACATGTGAGATGATTTTACACAGTAATCATTGGGTTGAATGATAAAAGTTCTTGGATTGGGTGGAGGAGGGAGCAAAATGTTCATATTGTGAAGGTCAAGGATATACGATTTGCGATGTATACAATGGAAATCAGTAGTTTAGCCCTGAAATACATACTTGTACAATTCGGTACATGTGCAGTTTTATGCTATAGTGCATGTATTTGGCTGTTTAGTGACAATGTATTTAGATTTATACACGAATGCGGAAAATGTACATCTATTGTATGTTCTCCCCGCACCATCCTACAAAATCTTGGTTGAAAGAGTTAAGATTTTGTTTGTTAGAGGACTTTTAGGTCGAGTTGGACTTAAGCTTTGAGAATGTCCTCTTATCTCCCTTGGTACGAGTTCGCAACAAGTCCCGGGATATCTCGAAAGTGATAGCTTGTCTTAGGAAATACCTTGGTAACATCAACGGCTCGAACATAGCAGGAAAGATCAAGATAATGACTTGCTCAAGTGAAAAGTGGTGTGGAAGCTACAAGATTATCAGTTTACACGACAGAGAAGGTTGGCATGGTTGCATGGCATTTGTAGCTACATGTATTGTGACACACCCAGACCTAAATCGAGGCATGATGGCTGTCACATGGGGGTGACGTAGCCAACTGCGCAGTACGGAAGTGATAATACAGGTAAATAAAAACCAACTAGCTAATTGACACTAGACTAGCATATCAGTGCGAGTGGAAATGCTTAGAGTGTAGGTACATACACACAACCAGAGCGTAGGTATCAGAATGCAATCTAGAAGTCTAATTCCTAATTATACATATCATAAAAGAAACCCTACATTGGTGGATGTCTGTCAGAACCGCCGTGAAGTCCTCGTGAGCCACCAACACGAACTTCTATCTAGAACCTGGAGGGGCGCAAAACAAAAAATGTGAGTGGGCAGAAAAAAAAAACTTTTCAAAACCATTTATATTTTCAAATATAATCACCCCTCACCGTAAAACTTGTATAATTTCCCAGAAAATAGTACCATATACGTATATAATAACCCTGCTCAAAAGTAACAAGAATCAGATATATGCCATGTCAATCATCTCAACCATGAATAAGTAAGCCAGGTGGAATAACTCAATATAAAATAACATGTCAGCCGGAGTCACCTAACGTGACTTGTACGGCTGAGTCTATAACTCATCAATCAAGTCTTGCATATGAGTCGAAACCACCAAATGTGGTCTGTACGATAGGCTAGGTGTAAATGAATACGCTTAAGTGCTACGATCACGTGAAGGCTGTATGAAGTATCGTAAGTCACCTACGAGTTGGAACCACCTAACGTGGTTTGTACGACAGGCTGGCATCTACCTTGGATCCAAGGTGAGCGTGTGGTGCGGAAGGTGAATGATCACATGAAGGCTAGGCCCTGGCCTCGGGTGGAGCATTAACACCAAGATGCAGGATATTAATCACTAATGCAACTCATCATAATCATACTCATTATCGTCGCTACCATCAATATATACTCACCTGAAGCTTACCTGAGCGTCCCCAGCATCATGCAACATCATGCAAAGCTATACTAAATTCATATGCTAAAATATAAAGCAATTATGACATGACATTTTAAATGTAAAGACCATTTAAAACTATTTATGGGAAAACGTAAAGCATATATACCTATATATAGTAAACCAAAAGCCCACTCACTGGTATGTAGCTGGGTTGTAATCCCCAAGTCTCGCCTTGCTGTGCGTGTCCTTTGGAAACGTCTCACTTATATGTGAAACCACTATTTTAAGGTCAATTTTAAGTACATAACCAAAACCTTGTAATAATTTCTCATACGTTGCTCAATTGAGGTATTTGAATATACCATCGTGGCCTACTCAACACCACTAGCATCCCCATATTTTTAGAAAAAATTTCCGACGTCCCATGCGGCCACGCGCAGTGTAACAACCCATCCTGGGATTTACGGAAGAAAAAGGGTATTTTTGTATTTTCACTAAGCTTGGGGGATATTTTCCTTTTAAAAATGGTTTTTGGGTCTTAAATGGTGTGCCCAAGGGGCCCACCCCTGTTTTATGTCCTTGGTTTCCCCTTTCCCCGTGGACTCATCTCTCTCCCTTACTTTTCTCTCTTTTCTCTCCCCCAAAACTCTCTCTACAACTCTCTCTCCCTTCTTTGCGTTGTCCCCCTCCCCTTTGAAAACAACACATACACACATACCTACACATACATACTTACATGGTTACACCTAGTCACCATCTCAGCGGAGGAAGGAACAGATACCAGTCTTCCAACCCATAATCTTAGGGAACCACAACGATGAACCCTCGACCTTGGTAAGTTTCGGGACTCTCTCTCTAATCTTTCTCTTAGATCAATCAAACTCTAGTTAGGACTCATTTTAGGTGCTTTGGTGAAGGTTTGTAGTGAGGAACAGCTCGAAGGGTGTTTTCCCAGTTTTACTAGTGAGTCTGACAGCTTTCGAGCCAATTTTCGGCCAAACCACGACAAGTTGGCCGACATGCAAGGTATCAATCTCTTTGTCTTGCGGAGTACTACAACTTTTTGTTTCACTTAATTTCATTAAGTATTGAAGAAGTTATATCCATTTGAATCTTACCAAGTTTCCAGCAACCTCCGAGGCTTTCGAGGTGTTTTCTGGCCAAACCACCGTGAGTTAGCCATCATGCAAGGTACCATTCTTTTCCTTTCTTCGAGAACTATGACTTTCATTTTCGGATAACTTGATTTGGTTGAGTAATGAAGAAGTTATGGGCATTTGAAGTTTGCCCAGAAATCGACCAAATGGTGGCCTGAAAACTACCCTCAACCTAGGCCTTTGGGCCAGGTTACCCAGCCATTTTACCCAAGCCCTTGGGCCAAGCCTTTAGGGCTGAACCTAAGCCGTAGGCCCAGCCCAGGTTCCAAACCCATCAAAACCCAAGTCCCTTTTAAACCAAAACCTTGGGCCTTTATGACCCAAGCCCAATCCCTTTTAAAACCTAAACCCATCAAAACCCAAACCTAAGTCCAAACCCTTTGACCCAACCCGGTCTAACCCAATACCCTTGACCTGGATCCGTTGACTTTGACCCGGTCTGACCGTTAACCCAGTCAATTGTCAGAGTTGACTTTGACCGTTGACTTTTTGGGTTTTCGTGTGGGACCCTTCTTAGGCTAATTTCGATGTCCTGAACCTGTTTCCGATGTCCCTTTTCCGAAATTCAATCTTTTTAGTAGAGTTTGACTAAATGTACCCTTTATGTGCTTAGGGGCAATTAATTATGGCATTTCCGTCTTTGCCAGTTGTGTGGCTCTTTGGCAGCTAAGTACTGTGAGTGCCCTTCTAAAAATGCATGTTTTGATAGTAGAAATGCATGCATGAAAAGCATGATTTGATGACTATGTTTTATGAGATAACATGCTTACTAAGGCTAGTTTGAATTATTACTATTTTTCCTATAACCTGTGTTCTTATAAAATATCTGATGGATGACGATATGATATTTAGAACATGTATAGAACACCTCTTTATAGTATAGATGATGGATGACTTTATCCTATGAAGTTGCTTTTCAATATATGTATTGTACTTACCTAGTGGTCCTTATTCCGCTTTGGGATGTAGGGATAGATTCTGGTCCATCCCGAGCGATGGTTTGGTGTTGGCATAGGGCCTGGAGTGTGTTTCCTTTGGCTATTAGCACAAGGATGGGAGCCAGCATGGGGCCTGGAGTTTATTTTCCTTTAACTATCTGGTTAGAGACGGGGAGCCAGCATAAGGCCTGGGGGTTATTGAACATTCACTAGTGATTAGTATATATACAAGATTTGGGACGTTGCACGACATGCTAGGTTTTGGAAAACCTATATTTATCATGATATGTGTGTTTTCATAAAACCTGGGGGTTAGTACGTTGATAACTGTTCTATTATTATATATATATCAACTTGGTCCACTCATGTTCGTTTTGCGCCCCTTTCAAGACTTAGAATTGAGGCGTACAATCCCGGCGTCAAAGGACTTTCACATCAGCATCTTCGAGTCCTCTCGTCGTAGGACCCATTTTTTTAATTCATTCAATTTTATATTATTTCTTTTAGTGTTTTACTTAGTCGTATATTCATTATTCTTTTATATTTATAAGCCTTATCTACCCCTTGTTTTCAGCATTTGCACTCAATAAATGGCTTTCGTCACCCTCGGGTATCGGCCAACGCGTGCCTATCCTAGTATTTGGGGAATATTAGGATCGGGGCGTGTCATGCAGGCATGTGCCTGGCAAGCTGACAGTAACCCTAACGCCGTTAAGGAATACTCCGTTAAATAATAGGATATTCTGATAAATATACCTGACACTGTTAAGAATATTTCGTCAAAGTTGACGGAATATGCTTTGTCTTTTCCAGTGGGTTGCAAGAATACTTCGCTGGTCGATGCTGCACTCGTCAGTTTTTGGAAAAACTTTGAATCTCAATATCTCCGTCAGTTCAACACCAAATCTCACGAATTTTATATCAAATTGAAGCCTTGAACTAGAAGAACACGATCTTACCTATTTGGGGTCCTAAATCCAACGATAAATTGTCAGAAAATCCCTTGAAATTCCAACTAAAGCTGCAACCCACTACCAAGCATATTTCGACATCCAACTTAACCAAAGTAGTCTAAAACACTAAAGGAGTTGTAACAATACCTTTCTAAGTCTCAATAGCAAGTAAATCTCGACGATCACGTCGGAGAAAATTACACCCCTTGTCGGAGCTTGGTTATCTCGAGTTCTACCAATCTGCCCTTCATACCAAGGGTACGGCTTGACTTGTGAGGTCGAGGGAAGCACAATAGTGTTATCCTTACACTCAATCTATGAGGTTTTGAAGGGTTTTGAGAGCTACAAGCTAGGGTTGTACGGAAAGACAGAGTTCGAGAAAAAGAGAGAGAGTTAAGGAAGAAGAAGCACGTGTGTAGGTGTGTGTGTCTCACAGGATTGGGAAGAAATAGAAGGAGTAGGGCCCTGATTGGGTCATGAGATTTTAGGCTAAGAATTTAAATCAAAACAACCCACAACTCCCTTATTCCTCCACAACATTTTCTCTACACACCCGGCTTGGCCCAAACTTGCATCCACGCTCTTGTAACGTCGCGTATAATTTACTCACTCCCGCTACAAATAATTTAAAACTAAAAACGTATATCAACATCACTACAACTCAAGGGTATACTCACCATTTCCACACATTCAAGGATAAAATATATTTTAATTTGGGACGAGTCGTCACACCCTTAAGAAAAATTTCGTCCCTGAAATTTCTTACACCAGCATACAACATATCAATATCCATAAAATAAACGTGGTTACAGATCTCGCATACGATCCTCTATTACCCAAGTAGCCTCTTCCACTGAATGGTTTCTCCATAAAACTTTCACCAAGCGAACAGTTTTGTTCTTTAGAACTTTATCCTTCCAATCCAAAATCGTCACTAGCTCCTCGTTATAAGTCAAATCTGGATTAATTTCTAATGGTTGAGGAGGTAATACGTGTGACATATCACAAACATAATGGGGAAGCATAGAAACATAAAAACATCATGTATTTTTGCCAGTTTCGGAGGCAACTCCAGTCTGTAAGCAACTTCACCGACTCGCTCGGTGATCTAGTAAGGTCCGATGTAGCGAGGACTCAACTTACCCTTCTTAGCAAACCGCAGTACGCTTTTCCATGGAGATAATTTAAAAAATACCCAATCTCCCACATTATACACCTTATCAGTAGCGTGCTTATCAACTAGACTTTTCTATCGATCCTGGGCTGCTTTCAGGTTAGCTTTAATTATCTGAACTTTATGGGTAGTCTCATCCACAATATCTTGGCCTACTAATTCCCGCTCACCAACTTCTGACCAACAAAGAGGAGTACAACAATATTTACCGTATAATCCCTCGAAAGGTGACAGCCCGATGCTAGAATGATAGCTATTATTGTAGGCAAACTCCATCAAATCTAAACGCTTATCCAAGCGTTGCCGAACTGTAGCACTGAAGATCTCAACATATCTTCTAATGTTTGGATGGTTCTCTCGGATTGCCCATCTGTCTGCGGATGATACGCCGTACTGTAAAGCAATCTCGAACCAAGAGCTTCCTGAAATGCCACCCAAAACTTAGAAGTGAACCTAAGATCCTGATCAGAAATAATACTAACTGGAACCCCGTGGTATTTAACAATCCCTATTATAAATAACTCAGCTAATCGACTTAAGGAATAGTTCTCTTGAACCGATATAAAATGTGTTGACTTAGAAAGTCGATCCACTATCACCCATATGCCATTATATCCATTTCGTGTACGAGGAAGCTTGTACATGAAATCCATAGTAATATTTTCCCATTTCCACTGGGGAACAGAAAGTGGCTGCATCAACCCAAAAGGTTTCTTTCTTTCAGCTTTAACTTGCTGGCAAATTGCATACTTACTCACATATTCAACAATCTCTCTTTTCATGCCCAGCTAATAATAGAAAGGTCTAATGGTATGATACATCTTGGTACTCCCAGGATGCATCGCATAAGCCGATATATGTGCTTCATTGAGAATATCTTTCTTTAGTTCTGCAATATTCGGCACGTACATTCTACTTCCCTGCATAAGCATGCCATTTGATTCCCGAATTCTAATATCTTTCTTCTTCCCTCGTGACATTGCCTTTGCTAATTCCTGGGATTCCTTATCCTCTGCTTGAGCCTCTAGCACACGACCAATTAAAATTGGTTTGACCTAGAAACTGGCAAGTAAGGCTTCTTCCCGATCTATTACTCCCAAATCAACTCTAGTAGATCTCAATTCTACAAGGAAAGGGATATGGCAAGCATATAAAGCATTAAGTCAACCGTGTCATTTCTTATTAAGTGCATCTGCCACCACATTTGCATGACCAAGGTGATACTCAATCATGCTATCATAATCACTAAGTAATTATATCCATCTCTTTTGTTGAAGGTTAAGATCTTTCATGGTGAATAGGTACTGAAGGCTTTAATGATCTGTGAAAATCTTGCACTTTTCTCCATATAAGTAATGTCTCCAAATCTTTAGAGCGAAAATGATGGCTACTAGCTTGAGATTATAGGTAGGGTAATTCATCTCGTGTGGCTTCAACTATTGTGAGGCATATGCAATCACCCTACCATGCTGCATTAATACGCAGCCTAAGCTATTTAAGGAAGCATCATTGTAAATCTCAAAATTACCACCGTTGTCTGGAAGCACCAAAACAGGTGTGTGGGTGAGACAATACTTTAGCTGCTGGAAACTTCATCACAATCATCCTCCCACTCAAATCTGACATCTTTTCTAGTTAACCTCGTTAGTGGTAAAGCTATAGTAGAGAAATCTTTAACAAACCATCGATAGTAACCCGCTAAACCAAGAAAACTTCGTACCTCAGTGACGGTTCATGGCTGCTCCCAATTTTCAACTACAGCTATTTCTACGAGTCCACCTATATACCCTGGGTTGATATTACATGCGCCAAGAATGCCACTTGATTTAATCAAAACTGGCATTTGCTAAACTTAGCATATAATTGGTGTTCCCTCAATTTCTTCAAAACCAGAGTGAGATGTTAAGTATGGTCTGCTGTAGACTTAGAATACACCAAAATATCATCAATGAAAACGATAACAAACATGTCGAGGTATGGCTTAAATACTCGATTCATTAGGCCCATAAAAGTTGTTGGTGCATTAGTTAACCCGAATGGCATCACAAAGAACTCATAATGACCATAGCAAGTCCTAAAAGTTGTCTTATGAACATCTTCACTTCTAATCATTAATTGATAGTACCCGAATCTCAAATCAATCTTGGAATACACGCAGGCCGCTCGAAGCTGATTAATTAGATCATCTATACGCAGTAATGGATAACAGTTTTTAATCGTTACCCGATTCAGCCGTCGATAATCTATACACAACCTCAAAGTTCCGTCTTTCTTCCATACAAATTAAACTGGAGCTCCCCAAGGTGAAGTACTAGGTTGAATGAAACCCTTATCAACCAATTCTTGCAACTGAGTTTTCAATTCCTGCAACTCCGCGGAGCCATTCCATAAGGAGTTAAGGAAATAGGATATGTACCTGGGAGTAATTCAATAATGAACTCCACTTTTCTATCTGGTGGTAATCCAAGCAAATCGTCAGGGAAAACATTAGGGAAATGTCTAACTACTCGAACATCCTCCACACGAATAGGAGTATCCTCATTCAATACCACATGAGCCAAATAAAATTGACAACCTTTCCTTAATAGCTGCTTAGCCCTCACAGAAGAAATGATGTCATGCTTTAATCCACTACGTACACCCACAAATGTAACCACAGGCAAGCCTGGCCGATGAAAATCGACTATCTTCTCATAACAATCATGCTTGGCACGATTGTAGTGTAACCAATCCATGCCCAGAATAACATGAAAATCAACTATATCTAATGGAACTAAATTAGCCGGCATAACGATGTCCTCCACCAAAACAGGACATCCCCGATATACCCCACTAACATAACACGTCTCACCTCTAGGCATCGAAAACTGTAACTCATACCCAAGAGGTGTAGGGTAGGGTTGCGTCGTCTGAACGAATGTATGAGAAATAACAGAGTGTGTTACCCTATAATCAATTAATACTCTAGTAAAATGGCCAAGGAGATTTAACGTCCTCGTAATCAGATCGGGGTTATTCTGAGCATCATGTAAGGAGATATGGTGAACACGGCCTTGTTGCTGTTGCCATCCTCTATGACCTCTATTAGCTTGATTTCCACATCCCTATGCACCTCGTCCCTGACCAGGCTGGTTAGGCTATCTCGATGATCCTGCACTGCTAAAAGCAACTTCAACATTCTGAGACTGTCATCCGGGATACCACTGTGGTCCACAACTGAATACGAAGGATATGGAGTATAACCTCCTAGCTATTGAGGATAACTTCCCTGATGATACAAGTCATGTAGATACTGATATTGTCCTCTAGAATATGGAGCTATAACACCCTGATGGTGGTAGGCTCCACCATAACCCATCTAGGTATAACCACTGGACCCCTGAATCTGCTGGATAGAAACTGGTGGTGGCAAGGCAGATGGCTGGGATTTCTGTTGATTCTGTCGGCACTGGATAGCCCGATGTCCCATCCGGCCACAAGTAAAACATCCTATGTTACCTTGCCTACACTCCCCAAAATGTTGACTGTTACATCTACTGCAAAATGGACCACCATAACCACTAAAACCTCTCTGACCCTGGAAGCGAGAACCGCCTGAACGGCCCCCCCTCTGTTGCGCGGTGGAACTCAAACCTCCACTAGACGAACTGGAACTAGCACCACTTTTCTTAAAACTCTGCATCATGTGAGGTCTCTGTGATGACTACCCTTTATCTTTATTATCGTTTTTCTCTTGGCTGTTATCTTTTTCTGCTTCTCCTTCACTATTACTGGGCATGTTTTCAGAATCCTCAATTCGTAATAGAATCTTATTAAACTCCTAATAGGTAGTGTAGGGAGTCATGGTCGCCATAGAATCCATTTCTTCCTAGTACCCAATTTAAATTGTCGTAGCATCTCAGTAGGGTTCTCACCAATCTCTGGACAATCCCGAGACAAATCAATGAACTTTCTCTAGTACTCATTAGCTGACATTTTCCCTTGCTTTAGATGCGTGAATTCTGGCTTCTTACGATCTATATACTCTAGAGAAATCTCTTATGGAATAGTTGCTTAAAAATCTCCCAGTCTGCAGCTTCCTCTGGTGTCAACTGAAAATATTCTTGCCTCCACCAGGATGCAGACTCCTCACCTAAAAACCAAGTGGTCTTCTGTACCCATCTATCCTCAGGGAAGTTCCCCTGCCTCTACATCACTTGATAAGTTTTATCAACATGATTAAGCCAACGCTCGGCTTCCTCGGGCCCTTTAGTACCAATAAAATTATTCAACTTCAAATCACATACTGTCTCCAAAGGAGTCCACTGGTTAGGACGAAAAGACGACTGAATGGCATTAGCAATAGCCTCCCAAGTTGAGTAATATCGGGGAAGTTAGACTCAGATGAAGTGCAAAGCTCTCTATGAGGCGGTATAGTTCTGATATAAGACATCAAAATAATTAGAATACTCACAAAATATGTAGGACTGCTAAACCTAGGCTATGATACTAAGTTGACACACCCCGACCTAAATTGAGGCATGCTAGCCGTCACATGGGGTTGACGTAGCCATGTGCGCAGTGCGGAAGTGATAGTGATAGAAAAGTATAGGTAAATAAAAACCAACTAGCTAATTGACACTAGGCTAGCATATTAGTGCGAGTGGAAGTGCTTAGAGTGTAAGTACATACACAAAACCAGAGCGCATGTATCAGAATGCAGTCCAGAAGTATAATTCCTAATTATACATATCATAAAAGAAACCCTACACTAGTGGATGTCTATCAGAACCGCGGTGAAGTCCTCGTGAGCCACCAACATGAACTTCTATCTAGAACTGATAGGAGCATATTCATGCGACTTAATTAGCTTGTTCTCGTGCATTTATGTTGTGTTTACTTAGTTGTTTTAGTGTTTAAGGCCACTTTTGTGTATTTTCAGATTATAAGGCCAAAGTGTGCAAGAAGATGCAAATTGGAGTCTTTTGGAGCGAAAGAGGAACGAATGAGTTGAAGACTTGAAGAAACGACGAAATCCTACTCCAACGATGAATTCTTACCAAAACGAGGAATCCTACTCAAACAAGGTTTCCTATTTTAGGAAAGTTAACCCTAAGTTTCCCGTTTTGGTAACCTTTCCTAAACTTAAACGTCCGTATTTTCTAGCCACTTTGACGGCCTTATAGGCACTTTAGGACACAAAACCAAGGCCCTAGCCCTATTTCCCTTCCTGGCCGCCCCTTTATATTTATGTTTTAATTTCCTATTTTCGTAAGCCATTCAATCCATTCATTCCCATTATTCTTTTCCCTAGCCACCATCCATTCTTTTTCCTTTTTAGCCGTCATGCACCCATTCATGCCATATTTTAATATTCAGCCATTATCCCATATTTTACGATTGATCCTGCCGCAGCCACATTCTCCCATTTATCAAAATCTGCCGCAGCATCCACAATCCCATTTTCTGCCGTGCCTTTCCCCATATTTTCCAGCCCCCTTCACATATATTTTTCACGCAGCCATACACCCTAATAAATCCTTTCCCTAGCCAGCGCATCTTCCATTCAAAAACAGCCAACATATTCCAATATCAACCAGCCGTGACTTCCCTAAACCTGGCAGCCGCATATTTTCCCAAAACTGTGCAGCCTTCCTCCAGTCCGCAGCCTTACCATCCATTCTCCTTGCATTCCACACCTCCACACACCATTGCCGCACCACCTTATCACCATAGATCCATCCCTAAACCAGAAAATAAACCAAAAACACAAGAAAACCAATCTGCCGCAGAAGGAGAAGAGGAAAGAGGAGCTTCGACGCGCACCAATTCACGTGGATTCGTTGGGCGTTCTAGGTGTAATCCATCCTTTATGCTTTATGTTTAAATTCATTTGTAATTCTCTTTTTGTGAACATGAGAGGCTAAATCCCCCTAGTTAGCTAGGGGGTGATTCGAAACCATGTGTATGCTTGCAATATGAATTGATTATTTTTGGTTGGAATTTCATGAATGGTGAATTCAATTTGTTTAACTGCTTGTTCGATAACTTATTTATGTATGTTGATTGAGAGTGCACGCTTAATTTTCATGCATGAATATGATGCTAGAGTATAAGTGAATTTCACCTAATAGTTATGAACTTATATTCACAAGTAGTGGAGGTTGCTTATAAACAATCGCGTTAAATGAATTCTTGGCACTAGTTTCATGCTCATCATAGTAACGAATGCCTCGTCAACACTTATAGTTTTCATGATGCTTAATGATCTTTGATTGTATCTTTATTGTGCTTTTCACGTAAAGGACTTTTGGAGAATGTTTTGAATTGCGTTGCGCTAACCCATCCAATTCGTTAACTTAAGGAGAACTTGACGGTTAATTTAAGCGGACCTAATTAACCCGGAGTGTTGAGTTTCATAATTTATCGAAAGACCAACTGAAAATCATTTTGTATGCAAGTGTAACATGTGTGGAGAAGGACCTTCTAGCTAGCATTCATCCATATTTTCATCACATTCATATTTACATTCTGCCTTTAAATTACAATCGTTGCATTTAGTTTAATTTCGTCAACACCTCAATCCCCCTTTACTTTAGTGTCCAATTTAGTTAGAAAGTGTCTTAGTTTGTGTTTATAAGCGTTTTGTATTCTTTGAGTCTTTTGATTTGTTTTAGTATTTTATTGTTTAGTTTTACATTCTTTGAGTCTAGTTTAGTGTTTTTAACGTTTGTTTTACGTTTTTGAGTCAGTTTCCAAGTGATTTAGTAATCCCTCCTAATCCCCGGTCTAGAACGATCCCTACTTGCATCTTTACTACAATTGTCACAAGAGGGTTTTAATTTGTGTGCTTACTTAGTTCGCATCAAGAACCTGGAGGGGCGCAAAATAGAAAGTGTGTGTGGGCAAAAACAAAACCATTTATCTTTTCAAATATAATAACCCCTCACCGTAAAACCCCATATAATTTCCCAGAAAATAGTACCATATACGTATATAATAACCCTGCTCAAAAGTAACAAGAATCGGATATATCCCATGTTAATCATCTCAACCATGAATAAGTAAGCTAGGTTGAATAACTCAATATAAAATAACATGTCAACCGAAGTCACCTAACGTGACCTGTACGGCTGAGTCTATAACTCATCAATCAAGTCCGGCACACGATTCAGAACCACCAAATGTGTTCTATACGACAGGCTAGGTGTAAATGAATACACTCAAGTGCTACGATCACGTGAAGGCTGTGCGAAGTATCGCAAGTCACCTACGAGTTGCAACCACCAAACGCGGTCTGTACGACAGGCTGACACTTGCCTTGGATCCAAGGTGAGCGTGTGGTGTGGGAGGTGAATGATCATGTGAAGGTTACCTGAGGCTTACCTGAGCATCCCCATATAAAGCAATTATGACATGGCATTTTGAACATAAAGACCATTTAAAACTATTTCTGGGAAAATGTAAAGCATATATACGTATATATAGAAAACCAAAAGCCCACTCACTGGTATGTAGTTGGGTCGTAACCCCCAAGTCTCGCCTGGCTGCGCTCGTCCTCCGAAAACGTCTTACCTATATATGGAACCACTATTTTAACGTCAATTTTAAGTACATAACCAAAATCGTGTAATAATTTCTCATACGTTGCTCAATTAAGGTATTTGAATATACCATCATGGCCTACTCCACACCACGAGCATCCTCATATTTTTAGAAAAAAATTTCGACGTCCCACGAACCCTCATGCGCCGGCCACTCGCAGTCACGTGCCTAGCATGCTGACGGTAACCCTAAATTCGTTGGGGAATATTTCGTTAAATAATAGGATATTCCGATAAATATACCTGACGCCGTTAAGAATATTCCGTCAAAGTTGACGGAATATTCTCTGTCTTCTCTTGTGGTTCGCCGAAATACTTCACCGGCTTTCGCCGCTGCACTCGCCAGTTTCTGGAAAAACTTTGAATCTCAATATCTCCATCGGTTCAACACCAAATTTCACAAATTTTATATCAAATTGAAGCCCTGAGCTAGAAGAACACGATCTTACCTATTTGGGGTCCTAAATACGGCAAGAAATTGTCTGAAAAACCCTTGACATTCCAACTAAACCTGTAACCCACTACCGAGGTTATTTTGATGTCCAACTTAACCAAAAGTAGTCTAAAACACTAGAGGAGTTGTAACAATACCTTTCCAAGTCTAAATAGAAAGTAAACCTCGACGATCACGTTGGAGAAAATTACACTCCTTGCCGGAGCTCGGGTTTCTCGAGTTCTACCAATCTTCCCTTCAAACCAAGGGTACGGCTTAACTCTTGAGGTCAAGAGAAGCATAATAGTGTTATCCTTACGCTTGATCTATAAGCTTTTGAAGGGTTTTGAGAGCTATGAGCTCAGGTTGTACAGAAAGAGAAAGTTTGAGAAAATGAGAGAGTTAGGGAAGAAGGAGCACGTGTGTAGGTGTGTGTGTCTCACGGGATTGGGAAGAAATAGAAGGAGTAGGGCCCTGATTGGGCTATGAGATTTAAGGCTAACAATTTAAATCAAAACAACCCACAACTCCCTTATTCCTCCACAACATTTTTTCTACACACCCGACTCTGATTGGGCCATGAGATGTTGAGCTTTATACCATTAGAAAGATATCTATGTTAGCTTTCAGAGGAATTTTACGAACTCCGATTTCATGTTTTCTAGACAATTTTATGAAGATTTCATGCAAAACGTTGGTGAGCCAAGTCTAAGTGGAAATTGCAAACTCTGTTGGTTTTTTTCAAGTCACAATTCAACTGAAACATGTTGGAGATGACTTTAATCCTGTTTCAAATGGGTCTGGAGTAATTTACATGGGAAGTTTGCTCACCACATCGTTAGTTATCCAATACAAATGAGGAAAATATTGTAAAAGACCTAATCATGCTAGGATTTTGACGAATATATCAAGGAGAGATTGTATGAAGCCATGGGACGTTCTTTTGGGGGATTCTCTGTGACATTTTAAGGAGGGAAGCAGCAACCATCTACCATCGTTCAGTTCTTCTATATTTCAATATCGTTCATAAGTTTTTCATGTTCTTTTCTAGACTTTTCATTATGTTTTGGTACTCTATGAATAACTAAACCCTTTTTCTATGGCTAGGATGATGCCCTAGCATGAATGTTTATAGTTTTCAATGACTATTGATGGATATTTAGTTTTATTTGATGAATTCTTATTCACTTCAAGACTTGAATGCATTGAAGTTCTTCGATTGATCACCTTAGGGCTTTGCATATAGTAATTTGAAGGCGGATTTGAGGCATAACTGCAATATAATTCGAACTAGCTTTATGGTTTGCATGATTCTTTGGTTCACTTGTACGTAATGAGTTCTACATGTTAAATTTATGCCCAAACTAGATAGATTGCATGTTAGGATATAATATCTCTGCCTTAATCGGAGAGAATCATATACTATGGAGAACCATGGTCTATAGTGCCTTAATCAGATTTAGATATAGGAATTGTCATCTAAGAGATGAAATATTCCTATTGAATGAATTGAACTTGAATTGGATTGGTTGTAGTTGATTCTGAATCCCTAGATTTTCATCACTTGCCTTAAAACTCAACGTTTTCTTCTCTTTAATCTTAGTTTTAATTTTAGGTTATGTTTTTTGTCACTTATAAGATCATCACAACAAACTCTTCACATCTTTGGTTGAATTGATAATTAAGATCGAGTCTAGTTCGTTGTTTGGGTTTATATTTTTAGGTTTGGGCGTCTTTAATATAATTAGATTTGGTTTAGTTTATCAAATTGGAGATTGAATTAGAATCCTCATGGGAACGATACTTGGACTTGCCAAACGCTATATTACGACTATCTTGTGCACTTGCAAGTTTACACCACTTAATCACCACGGCATGGCATGCTTGTAAATATATTCTTCATCGATCCTATGCCTTGGCATGTGCTTGGGCTTGAATGTAGGCTTTGCATGACATTTGGGCCTTGAGACTTGATTGGATTGGTGTGTGACATTTTTGGGCCCCAACATTAGCCCCCTTGATTATTTGGGCTATAAGATACTTTGAGCGGGTTATGGGACTCTTCCTCTTCCTGCTTGGCAGCTGATCACTCCTTGCCGTTGTGCTCCCTTGCTTCCCGTGCACGTCCAATCATACAGAGAAACTCTGGGTACTCCCCGCATCCACTTGGTAACTGTTACAAACTGCTCTTCTACCTAGTACAAGTATTTAATTTGCCCTTGCTCTCCCTCTCCTCCTTGAATTCTCATTCCTCCTTCAAATTTTCATAACTGCTTTTTTTTTTCTCCAAATTTTTCTTTGCTTTCTACGCTGGGTTGTGTCATCTCGTTCATATTTCTTCGAGTTTTGCGATAAGGCTTTATCCAGGTAAGGAAATTCTTCCCTTGACCCCCTTTCGGATTTTTCTTCTCCTTTTTGTCTTTTGCGTTTGCCATGTGAAGAAATTAGGCATGCATCTTTCCTTTTTTGATTGTGTGTTTCAAAGATTCTGGGGTTTCTCCATGGACGTGGAAGGGGTGTGGATCTTTCCTTCGAGAACTCAGACTCAACTTCTTGGGTAGCCTTGCTACTTCGAAATTCTGTGTGTTTGGCCTCTGCGATTTCTCTCATACTTTCCATGTATGCTATGCAATTGTCATTTTGCCTTGCCTCTTTACATGTTGGTGCACACTTGAGCACTTTCGCTGGCTAGATATTTTAGGACTTTGATAGCATGGCATGTGCAAGGAAAGATTCATGTGTTTGTGTGATATCATGTAGGGAAAATAATCCCATACTAAAGTCCTAGACTTTTGCATGAAGGGCTTTGAATTTATACACGTACCATTTTGCCTTCCTGGGGTAGATTCCTTATCGTGTTTCACCTTGTATACTTGCACGTTTCTTCTTGCATGTTGCACTGGCTTATGATATCTATGGTTTGACGTTTGTTTTCCATAGGTGCATTATGGCTGCGGAGTCAGCAAAGTACCTAACTACGGTTGATGGGTCCATTACTACTGAGGATCAACTTTGACAAGGCAAGCCGCCTCCTCCTCTTGGTTCTCAAAGCAAGGCTTTCAAGGGGGAAGAGCCTTCCTTAGATTCAGTCCCTCCTATTAATCCCAAACGTTTTTCGCAGTGCTGCCTTCCTTAAATTCGGTCCCTCCTATTGATCCCAAACATTTTTCTCAGTGCTACATTGAGAGTGGGTTGTTTCCCGCCGTGCCTATCCATTTCGAGTTCTTCTGTGGTGAGGCCACTGGCTAGGCAAATTGGGTGGATACTAAGCCTAGCTTTGCAAACCAGTGTGCAAACTTAGCAAAGGCCAAGGTTTTGAACGTTGTCTTCATGACCAAGAAGCAAGTTGTTCGTCTCGAGCCTAAATTTCTTTGCCACGTGGTTAGGCAGTGGAGTACAAAGACCCATACTTTTGTTTGTGCTTAGGGAGAATTTACCCCTACCCTGGAAGATGTTGCCAATATTATGCATCTTCCAATTGCGGGTAAAATAAATCCCTTCCGTTACATCATTCCTTTTACAGACACATACATTTTTTATGTTTTGAAGAAAGGTGCTTCTACCTCTCAGAGCAAGGCATTTCACTTCAGCAAATGGATCAAATACTTTTGGCAAAACAAACAAGACCTGAACTGCAAGTTCGAGGCCATGTTATGTTTATGGCTAGGCCACTTCGTCTTCTGTGATAACAAGGATACCTTCAGTCGTTAAGTGATTCCTTAGGCCATGGCAATCTCATACGGCCAAGTGGTTCCGCTGGTTTCACTGTTTCTCGGGCTCTTCTACCATGAACTGGACCAGCTTCACACTTTGGTAGAGCAAGCCACGGGTAGTGCCCTGTTAAAAAGTTTTTTTTTTTGGCTTCCTACAAATTTTCTTGCAGGAGCGTATCAAAGGTTTAAAGATAACTCATTACCACTCTCGGACGGTGAAAAACCATTTTGTTATTGACTCCTCATCTTATTTACCTGAGAAGCTCCATCTGGCTTGTCGCTGGTTTGGGAAGATTCCAGCAAAGAAGCAGGACATCTTGGAGCTTTTAGATGACATGAACAGCTTTGTTTTCCATCCATACATGTCAATCCCCGAAGGTTTTGCCTCCGTGATGTTTTTTATCAATGTTGTTTATGATGATGATCTAAGTGTGATGTCAATTCCTCTCTTCGAGAATCTAGATTTCTTTTCATTTACTAAAAATCCATTGACTATGTTGGCTCATTCTTCTTATTTCTAGGGGGAAGATAGTGAGGAAATGAGTGCATTTTACTCTCCTTTCCGGATGCGACGGCAACTGGGCTTTGACCAAGGTGTGCCAATGTCTTTCCCCATTAAAGCTAAGACCTCTTTCAACAATCTGTTTTGGAGTTTTGTGTATGCGCCTCCGGAATGTTTTCGCCTTTTCCAGTATATTACCAACCGACTCGGGTGGCATCTCTAACGGCTATGCTGCTTATTGGTTGAAGTGTTTCTCTGTTATCGCCAAGTTTCATGGTGACAAGCAGCAACAATTGTCTCTCAGCGTTGTCATCCATCCCAAGCTAGTGTTAGAGCGTATGACTGCTGCTTCTGGTTCGAAGCGCCGATGCCCTACTGCAGCTGAGGAAAGCAATGCTTCGAGTGACTCTTTCTAGAGCACTAAGAAGAGTACGTCGTCAGGTTTTGGCAAAGGAAAGTTTGCAGGTCATGGGAAGAAAGCAGCTTTGGGTATATTTCTTATCTTCACTTCTCTTGCCAATCTTCATTTTGCATGTTTTTCCTAAGCACTTTATATGTTATGCCTCAGATGATGCAATGAAACACTTCAGGCCTTGCATGGTAAAGGACGACCTTCCCAACAATAAGCCTAATGCTTCCCTTACTCCAAAGAAATCAAAGAGTGAAAGTTCCTCGGGGAAGCCAAAGCTTGGTAATGAGTCATATTCCCTTGTTTCTTGCTTCCATTGTTTTTGGTTGTGTGCTGATTATAAATTTTATTATAGTCAAAACTCCTACCAAGGAAGTAGCTCCCGCTGGCTCTACACGTATGACCATAAGTGCTCAAGCGTCTGCCTCTTCCAGCACTCCCAAGCCTCCTGAGTTCCTTGATATTACTGAGGTAAATGAGGAAGAGCGGAGTGCTGGGGAAATTAAAGGCGATGAGGCAACTGGATGGGGTTTAGTCGTCGAAGAAAGTAGCAATACAAGTGCCAAGTCTGACCTTGGGAGTGGGGAACATCATCAAGCTTTCCTAGGGAAGGATGAAAACTGCGGTAGAGAACCAAGCAGCAAGGATGGCAACAAGGTAGCAGAGGATGTTGATCTCGATAAAGTTTATGGGTTTTTAAATACAAAGGTATGCCTTCCTATTCAATATTAATGCTTAACCTTGCATGAATTTGCTATTGCCATCTTTCCTTTTAAGCCTTTGAAAATTTTGATTAAGCTTACATGCGTTTGTAAGAAGTAACTAAACTTCTTCTAGCATGTTTACTTCCTGTTTTTGCATGTGCATGTATAAGCATGTTGATCTGTTGGAATTTTGCCTTGGATACCTCTTGTGAGCCGTGATACTATGCGTCTTTGCTTTTTTATATGTTTCCTTACTTGTGCGTGCTTTCTTTGCTTTCCTTGTAGGTGAAAAATGGTGCTGCAGAGGCTATAGAAAATGTTCAAACCCCTAGTTGCGTTCTTCCCAAGCATACAGTTTTTCTTGAAGAGGATCTTTCCCCTGAGAAGTAGGCTTTGGTTAAGGAATGGGCATCATGGCATGAAGCCCTCGAAAAGCTCAAGCATAATATTGCCAATAAAGTCAGGGTGTTAAGTTTGATTAAGGAACTGATTCCTTCCAGCGAGGCTTTTTCTTCCAGGGTTGACTTTAGGGGAGTGAAGGTTCGTTCCAGGCTAGCTGAGGCACTTGGCTAGTTCTTTGAGCGTGTTGGGGATGCAGATGTGAGCTTGGTAGGTTTATCTCCTTTTATGTGTGGGGTGATCTTCGAAGAACTCGGGCTCCTACTTTATGGTATGGAGCACACTTCCCCATTAGAACTCATCGAGCACAAACTGTTATGTTGGCGAGATATTATCAGTGATGTAGCTGCTTTGGGTGTGGCGGTGGGTTCTCTAGTGAGAAGATGGGAGAGTTGCACGATACCGTGTTTGGACTTGAAAATGAGAAGGGTTTCTTAGACCCATTCATCAAATTCAACAAGTTGATGCATGCTCTTGAGCTGCAACATAAGAAACTAGAGGTTTAAAAGCTCAAGTTGAAGAAGTTGGTATGTAAGAGCTCTAAGGAAATAGTGGCATGCCTTCAACTTGTTGCGGATCAGTTGCATGCTGGCACCTTTAGTAGTTCCTCCAAGAGGTGGTGTTTTGAGCTTAACTCCTCACCTTTCCTCAGTTGCACGCTTTGCATGACTATTTGAATTTTTCTAACCATCCCTTCTTTTTCTTAACAAAGCATGAACCTTGAGATGTTGAAGTAGCGTACCATGAAGAAGATTGCTTTCCTTACTCCACCTTTAATTTTATTTGTAATTTCCATTTGGACAGCTAGTTTATTGCTTTTCGAACAATGGGCATGGGGCTGCTTTTCTTTGTATTTTGCTTATTTGCCTTTGACTTCTTCCTTTGGCTTTGGATGCTAATATTGATCTTAGCATAATGCTTGCAATGTCTTTAATCTTGCAATGACATTGGCTTTTTCTTACTTTAAGTGCATGAGAATTTGCTGGATGAAGTTATGTTTAGGTTTTGAGACACAGGCTTGAGCTTCCGTTTGCTTTCTTGGGGAAAATAGCTGATCATGTCGCTTGGCACTTTGCCAATGAGTTTCCCTAAAGGAAGATGGAAAAGATGTTGTAGCTTCCGTAGGGAAGCATAGCATGTCAAGAAAGCTTGACTTGCTAAGCATTGATTTGCATTGGTAGGCTTAGGGTTAGTGATATAACCATAATTGCGTACATTTTCATGCCCTTTAGTTTAGGTTCTTGTTATGTTTTTGAGTGAATTTAGTTTGTTTCACTTAGTTTTATGTTTTTCTTAGATTTGAAGAGTGAAGATGAAGAAAGAAGGAAAAAGTGTTGGAGATATGCCCTGAAAGTCAATCTTTGGAAGAAACCTTTTAGGACAATGTCTAAATGTATGGTTAAGTCTAATACATTAAAAGGGGCAAAGTCACTTATTAAGACTATCTTGATGAATGATACACGTCCAAAATGGTGAGTCCATGGACAATGGATCAATGGAAGAAGTAATCTAAAGATGTTAGACTACTAAGACCTTCTTCACGTAACCATAATGTCCAAAAAGGTTCCTAGTCATACGATTGTTAGAGGGACGCTGAGAATCCGGATAGACCAATACATAGTATGTCTGCTTCAATTGGTAGGATGGCAAGTCTCAAGCCATTCGTGTAGAAACACTAAGACAAGTATGTAGGTGCTCGTTAAGGGAATGAGTCCACTAAACACAATCAAAAGAGAGTACTTGCATGGAGGTCTACTCACACATCAAGCAAGTAACTCAATTGGTTGGAATAATGCAAGTCCTTTAACCTGAGACATCATAGTTGTCCAGTGGTTAGGTCCTTGATCTTTGATAGTGTCAAAGGCATTCCGTTCTAGAGTGTCCACAACATTGTTGAGGTTAAGTTGCCTAATCATGTAGACATGTGAATGTTCAACAAGGAATCTCTAATCCTCTGTACGAGAAGAAGAATACTCTAAGATATGATTCGGGAATCTTCGGCTGACGAATCGAGCGTAATGATGGAAGGCATTCCTATATGACTCAATTGAATCATATGACATAGTTTAATCACATTAGGGGTTTGACATAAAGTATCCATACCCTAGTAATGTGATTGAGAGTATTGATTTAGAGAAGGATCGAATTACATTGTAATTCCAACTGAGTAGGTTCTCCGACCAAATTCTACATTAGCTTGGGTAGCCATGAAATATGGTTAGATTTCACTCGTGGCTTGTGGGTCCTTCTTGATGATTGAATAAGTAGTCATCAAAGAAGGAGAATTAAAAGTAAGTTTTAATTCACTAAGTGATTGGATAAATACAAATCCATTGGATTGGTACCAATCATGTGACAGCCCGTTCCAGAAATTTTAAAACGTATGTGTGAAAAGATGATTTTGCCCCTGGGGTGATTTTTCGTGTGTGGTTATTTTTGGGGTTTTGTTGGCAAGTTTTGGGCTACACACACACTCTTCCACACCCCACACCCTTTTCTCCAACCTTGCACCCTGTCCCGAGCTCCCTCTCCCTCTCTTTTCCATCCAATACGTACGGACATACCCCAAAACCCATCAAATCTTCATAGATCGAGGAAACAAGTTACATATTCATGCTCGTGAGGTCCGTATGAGTCTAACCATACCCATTTTAGGTAAGGGTACCTTTGTTTTCACGTCGAACTCGGGATACCCGATTTTTGTCACTGTTCATGCACACGTAAATTCTTATGTTTTTGGGAATTTCAAGCTTGTAGGAAGCTTGGTGAGGTCCTTAGGAGGGTCGGAGTGGTTCGTTTGAAGGTTTTGGACGTCGGGATAGTGAGTTTCGAGGTTGGCTGGAGATGGTGGTGTTTTCCCAGCGAGATTTCGTGGATTTTAGCACTTGAAAGTGGTATGAACTTGTTCCTCTCGTTGTAAGCTTCAATTTGGTACCAATTTTGTGAAATTTGGTTGAAAAACGAAGAAGATATCACGATTTGAAAATTTCTCGATTTTCCGGCACCGTCCGGAGAAGACGACGGAATATTCCGTCAAAACTGACGGAATATTCCTAACGGCGTTAACGAAATCTGTTAAAATTAACGGAATATTCCTGACGGCGTTAACTGACGCCGTCAGCATGCCAGGCATGTGCCTGCGCTTGGCCGACGCGTGCGACGGTGGAAAATTTTTCTAAAAAAATGGGGATTTTCCTGAGGTTGAGTAGATCACGTTGGTGTATTCATACACCCCGTTTGAGCATTATATGAGAAGTTATTTTATAAGGTTGGTTATGTGCTTTAAAATTAACATTTTTGTAGTTGTTTCGCATATAGGTGAGACGTATCTTGAGGACGAGCGTGGTCACTCAAGGCAAGGGGGTTACGACCCTTCTACATACCAGTGAGTGGGCTTTTGGTTTTCCGTATATACCTATATACTCATGTTTTCCCAAAAATTAATTTGAGACGTTTATTCGTTATTACGCCATGTCTATTGTTTGCCATCATTTATGCATTAGTAGTTGCATGTGTATATATATATATATATATGTTTGGCAATGCGGACGCATGGGTAAGTGCCACGTGAGTATGATTTACATTTACGTTCAGTAGTGATTCTAGATACATAGAGAGCTCATAACCTGCACCCCCAGTGTTAGTGCTCCCGCCCAGAGTAAGGCACAGTCCTTCACGTGATGTTCACCTCCCGCACTATACGCTTATCTTGGATCCAAGTTAGGTGCATAGTCCTGTCGTACATACCACTTTAGGTGGTTCCGACTCGTAGGTGACCCGCGATCACTCGCCCATCCTTCACATGATCGTAGCACTCGAGCGTACTTATATTACACCCAGGCCTGTCGTACAGACCACTTTAGGTGGTTCCGACTCGTGTGCAGGTATAGTTAGTGAGATGGAGATTTGAGCTCTAGTTTCAGCCGTACAGGTCACGTTAGGTGACTCCGACTGATAGTTTTCATAGCCTTGATTTTGACATTCCTGAGCACTTGCATATATTCGAGGCATTTAGCATGGCACAGTTTTCGAGCATGATTATATATATGTATATTATGTTTCTGGGATGTATACAGGTTTTACGACGAGGGGTTGGAACTTGTTTTGAAAAGCTTTGTTTTTGCCCACTCACACTTTTGTTTTGCGCCCCTCCAGGTTCTAGTTGGCTAGCACGTTTGGTGGATTCCCTGAGGATTTCCCCTGCATATCTGACAAACCGTCACCAATGTAGGACCACCTTCGGGTGTACTTTTGTTGTGTCGTTTTCTCCCAGACTGCATTAGGTCTTCGTGCTCTGAAATTTGTTTTTACACTTTGCTTGCACATGTGTATCTTTACCTTGTGTCAATCCGGAATTTATTTATTCGTACATTTATTATTGTTATTTATTTAGCTTCCGCACTGTGCACATGGTTACGTCACTTCCACGTGACGACCAGCATGCTTTGATCTCGGTCGGGTTCAGAGCATAGGTTTTCGCAGTCCTGTACTTTTGTGAGTATTCTAATGGTTTTGGTGTCTTTTGTCAGAATTATGCCGCCCCGTCAGGAACCACGTCGCTCTGCTGAGCCTAGTTTCCCCGATGTAGCTCAGCTGGGGGAAGCTATCGCTACAGCTATTCATTCGGTGGTCCGCCCTCCCCAGAGGACTCCTCTGGAGACTATGTACAATTTGAAGTTGGACAAGTTCGAAGGCAACGAGGGCTTTGAGGGTGCGAAGCGGTGGCTAGAGCATATTGAGAAGACGTTTCGTGTTTTGCATAATCAGGGGAATCTCTCTGTCGAGAAGTGGGTAAAGACGACCTCGTGGTTTTTGGGTAAGGATTCTGCATCCTGGTGGGAGCAGGAACTTCGTCGTTTGACTCCAGCGGAGAGGACTGATTGGGATGTTTTCAATGAGTTGTTCAGGAGGAGGTTTGTACCACCGGAGTATATTGACCGTAAGAAGCAGGAATTTACTGAGTTGAGACAGGGGAAGCTGACAGGAAATGAGTACTACAGGAGGTTCACTGATTTGTCTCGCTATCATCCGGATGTTGCTGGCAATCCAGCGGAGATGCTTCGTCGTTTCCGTTTAGGCACTAAGAAGAAGTGGCGTTCAATGGCGACCACTACCCATTGTGATACCTACCAGAAGTTTTATGAGATTCTACTGAGAATTGAGGATTCATAAAATATGTCAAGCGAGAGTGAAGAGGAAGAGAAAGACGGTAATCAGAAGCAAGATGATAAGGGTAAAGGTCAAGCGTCGTTAGGGCCTCGTCAGACTCAAAACTTCAAGAGGGGTGGCACTAGTTCTAGCTCTTCTAGCGGTGGTTTTAGCGCCACTGGTCAGGGCTGTGGTGGTAGGTTTGTTAGTGGTGCTAGAGGCCAGAGACAGGGTGATGGTGGTAGAGGTAGGGCCCCACTTTGCCGCAGGTGTAATAATCGGCATTTTGGTGAGTGTAGGCATGGCAGCAGTGGTTGCTTTACTTGTGGGCAAATGGCACATCGGGCTGCAAATTGTCCCCAGAGTCAGCAGAAGCCACAGCAGACTTTCTTGCCACCACTTGCACCGATCCAGCAGATTCCTGGTCCTAGTAGCTATGGGCAGACGGGTCGAGGTGGTGCCTTTTACTATCAGGGCGATGCTGTTCCTTATGCCCCAGGACAGTATCAGTATCCCCAGGATCCATATTCTCAGGATGGTTATCCTCAGTATTCGGGTGGCTATATGCCGTATCCTCCAGTCTCAGCTGGCGGGTCTCAGTGGTTTCAGGGAGGACAGACGCAGCAGGGGGAGATTGCTTCGAGTAGTGCGGGGTCTTCGAGGCAACCTAGTTCGCCCAGTCAGGGGCGTGGTACTCAGAGTCGTGGTGGCCAGATGAGCAGAGGTCGAGCAGACCCAGGGGCGTATTCATAACATTTCTCTGCAAGACGCTCAAAACAATCCAGATTTGATCATGGGTACGTTAAATATCCTAGGTTATTTTGCTAGAGTATTAATTGATTGTGGTGCTACACATTCTGTGATTTCTCATACATTTGCTCAAGTGATGCAACCTCGCCCCACACCTCTAGGGTATGATTTAGAGTTGGCTATGCCTAGAGGGGAGAGATGTATCGTAGATCGTGTGTACCCAGGACGTCTAGTGATTGTGGAGGATGTTGTTATGCTAGCCGATTTTATCCTGTTGGATATTGCTGACTTTGATGTGATTTTGGGCACAGATTGGTTGCATTTCTATCGTGCCAATATTGATTGTTACGGGAAAATAGTTACGTTCCATCGTCCTGGATTATCTGTGGTTACTTTTGTAGGTGAGCAGTGTGGGGTGAGACATGGCGTTACCGCCAGATCGAGACATGGAGTTCACTATTGAGTTGTTCCAGGTACTAATCCTATTTCCTTGACTCCTTATCGTATGGCTCCCGCTGAGTTACGGGAATTGAAAGTTCAGTTGCAGGAATTAGTGGATAAAGGTTTTATTCAGCCTAGTACTTCACCTTGGGGAGCTCCAGTGTTGTTTGTGAGGAAGAAAGACGGGACTTTAAGGCTATGTATTGATTACCGGCAACTGAATCGGGTGATAATTAAAAACTGTTATCCGTTGCCACGTATCGATGATTTATTTGATCAGCTTCGAGGTGCTTGTGTATTCTCCAAGATTGACCTGAGGTCTGGATATTATCAGCTGAAGATTAGTAAGGATGATGTTCCTAAGACGGCGTTCAGGACTCATTATGGTCATTACGAGTTTCTGGTTATGCCATTTGGATTGACAAATGCACCAGCTGCTTTCATGGATTTGATGAACCGAGTATTTCAACCATATTTGGATAGATTTGTTATTGTTTTCATCGACGACATTCTAGTGTACTCTAAGTCTAAAGCGGAGCATGTTCGACATCTTACCTTGGTGTTGAAAAGGTTGAGGGAACACCAATTGTATGCTAAGTGTAGCAAGTGCCAGTTTTGGTTAGACCAAGTTGCGTTTTTGGGGCACGTTATTTTAGCTTAAGGTATTTTGGTGGATCCTCAAAGGGTGGCAGCTGTGGAGAAATGGGAGCAACCGCGAACCGTCAATGAGGTGAGGAGTTTCCTTGGATTAGCAGGGTATTATCGACGGTTTGTTAAGGATTTTTCTATGATTTCTTTACCACTGACGAGATGTGAGACTTATTCTTTTAGTGTATCCTCGTAGTATTTGTTGGTACGAATGCGTAGGCGAAAGCTGTTTGCGAGTCCGGATTATAACGGTATAGTTATAGATGTTTGAAATTTATTATTTAAAGTTAGATAAATAATTTAAGCTCCCATTTTATGGGAAGGAAGCCAATCGGTTTTTAAGGGAAGAAAAGTGACCAATCAAATAAAAGAAGGTTGACCAAACAGAAAGGAGAGGAGAAGAAAAAAAAAAAAAAGGGGGGGGGGGGGGGAAAGCCCAGCTTTCCCGTCCATACACCTGTGCGCCACCCAAGCTAAATTTCGGCGATTTTTGCCATTTCTTCCTTCGAATCATCACCATACAACACCTGCCACATCTTCCATCTTCACCCAAATTCGTGGGCTGTTAAGTCCAAAATCACCAAGAACAGTGCCGGAGCACCAGAGGTGTTCGAAGTCGATTTCACCGTTCCGGTGAGTTTCATTACCCACTATCACCCTAAATCAACTTCCCTTGGACCCAGGAACAAGACCCAACCAGTTGTAGGGGCGTTGGAACACCGAGGAATGAGAATCAAAGCTCGCCCATTTTAGGGTTTAAGACGGATTTAGGAGAATTTGAGGTGTTTCTCGGTCAAATTGGCCTTGGCCATAGGTATGAAAGTTGTTCCTCTCATTGAGATCTTCATTTCTATGAAATTTGAGAATTTTAGGAGATAGTTGAATTTTTCCAACGAACCATGACAGCCAGCCACTACGCGCTGCGGCGCGTGGGCTGAGACCCCACATGACCATCGTAGGCTTATTTTGATGACCCGATTCCATATTTGTCATTTTCATAGTGAAATTTTAGTGTTTTAATGAAAATTCGTAGTTGATCACCTAGTTGGCCACCACGAGGTCCTTGCATGAATTGATGATCTGACCGTTGGATCGTCATCAAACTTTAATACATTATGGTATGTAATATTTGAGAATATTAGAAACTTACGGATTGGGAATCTGACATATGGATCTTCCTGAATTAGATTTGTAAGTTTGTAAAATAAAACATTGACCGCCACTTGAATTGACGATTGGCGGAGATCCAACCGTTGGATCATAATGAAACTTTAGTATGATGTTTTAGAAGCACGTTGTGGATCTTTGCAAGTTATGGATTGGAAATCCGAGATGTGGATATTTCAGATTGAGTTATATAGGGTTGTGGACCCTACCGTTGATCTTTGACCGACGGTTGACTTTTGGTCAATGGATCTCAAATCATTCTAGAACGTCATTGGGATGTGTTTTATGTAAACTATGAGTTCTATGGATAAGAGTTCTGAGACATGACTGAATAATTGTTCTAGGTGAAGATCGCTCGTGACGTCTCGATATTTGTGCTTGGGAGCTGTAGCGCGGACCTAAGGTGAGTTGGTCTTTTCCCTTCTATCGTATATCTCTCTTTCTTTCTTTCTCTCTCTCTCTCTCTCTCTCTCTCTCTATATATATATATATATATATATATAAAAGATTGACATCTACACAAACGTTTATAAATTGAACATTTGATAGGAGCATATTTAGGCGACTTAGCTTTTTTTTTTACATTTATGTTGTTAGTTCATAGTTATTTTAGTATTTTAAGCTATTTTTGTATGTTTGTAGGTCCATATGGCTAAAGTAGCAAGAAGGTGCATTTTGGAGCCTTTTGGAGCAAAATTGGACTTGGAATGGATAGCATATGCTTGGAGCAAAAGGATTGGATGAATTTGAAGACCTAAAGATGCAAGGATTCATAATCAAAGAAGGTTTCCTACTTGAAGTAGGATAGTTAAGCCAAGATTTCTTATTTTGGTTTGACCTTTCCTAATCCTAAATGTCTCTAAGTTCCAGCAACATTGAAGGTCTCTTATGCATTTTAGGACACAAACTAAACCTTCCTTGCACCATTCTAGCCCTTGCCGTACCCCTTTCCCTTTCTTTATTCCTTGCCACACAAGGTAGTCTAAATCCTTGCCTAATTTCAGCCTTTAAACACATTCCTATCCCATTCTAAATCCTTGCCGTGCCAGGAGATCGTTTCTTCCCTATTTTGTGTCCCAAGATCACATTCCTTCTTAATCCTAGTCAATGCCGCACCCTACATTCCTTTTCTCTCCTAATTTCTGGTTTTAATCTTTCCTTCCCTTTTCTTGCCGCATGTCACCTTCCTATTTCCTTTAATTTCTGATGGTATTTACTTATTCTGAGGAGATTCTGACCCTTAATGCTCTTGGACAAAATAGCTAAGTTTCAATGACCTTTCCTAACACTTTGCCGCACCATACACACATATATTCACTCATATACACAACCTGCCATCTAGACATCCATACTCATAAATCATCACTCTCCATTCATTCAGCCATCATCCTAACACACATCAAGCTGTAGCCTACATTCATTCTCCACCATCCCCATACATTCATACCTTCAACCACACATCCATACACTATTCCTCTACTTTGCCGAAATCTTTTACCAACCCAAGCCATTCCTAACCCAGAAACACATCCAAAATCATCCCCAAAACCTTTGTGCCATAGCCTAGCAAGGAAGAAGGAGAATAGAAGAAGCCTTGGATGTATTTGCATTTAAGTTGGATTGTTGGAACTTTTTTAGGTGTAATCTATCTTTTGTTTTCAATGTTTAATTTAAGTTTTCTTTGTTTTGCTGTGAACATGAGAGGCTAAACCCGTTTTAGCTAGGGGAGGCTTTGAAACCATGATTATATTTGTGATATAAATTGATTAATTGCAGTTGTGATTTCATAAATTGTGAATGCAATTTACTTAATCGTTTGATTGAGAACTTATTCTTGTACGTTGATTAAGGAGGCCTACTTAGTTTGCATGCTTGAATTTGATGCTAGAATATAAGGGAGTTTCACATAATTGTTACAAACTTATATTCACAAGTAGTTAAGGTTGTTTATCACAATCATGTTAAGTTAAATTCCTGGCATGAGTATCATGATGTCATAGTTACGAATGCTTTGTCAATACTTATGATTTTCATAGAACGTAATGATCTTTGATTGTATCTCTATTATGATGTCATGTAGGGAACTTTTGAAGAATGTTTTGGGTTGTTGAATGATGTCATCCAATCCAATAACTAAAGGAAAATCTGAGGATTAATTAGTGATGTCACGGTTAATCTGGGGTGTTGAGGTTCGTGGTTTATTGAGAAAGCAACTAGAAATCAATTTGTATTCAAATGTATCAAGTGTGGAAAAGAATCCTCTAGCTAGCTAATCATCCATAGTTTTTCCCCAAATTCGTCCAAACTTTGTTTAAGTCTTTAAGTTACTTGTTCAACTTTAAATTCGTCCAAAAACCCAATCCCCTTTACTTTGTTGTGTCTAAATAGCTAGAATCTGTCCAATTTGTGTTTTTAAGTGTTTTGAGTCAAAACCAATTCTATTTTCGTCCAAATTAAGTCCTATAGTCTAGTTTGAGTCTATTTCATTGTTTTGTGTTGTTTTGAGTCTTTTCAATTTGTTTTGAGTCATATAAGTTTAGTTAAGAGTCTTTGAGTCTATTTAAGTGTGTTCAAGCTTAGTTTTGTATTCTTGAGTCAGTTTTATTGGATTAGCAATCTCTCCTAATCCCCGGCCTAGAACGATCCCTACTTACATCTTTACTACAATTGTCAATAAGAGGGTTTAATTTGAGTGCTATTATTTATCACATCAATATTTCATATAATTATTGTGAATGCCTTGGAGGACTAGTACGAACTACGAATGGCTTGATCCCTATTTGGGGTACGTAGGCAGTCTAACAAGACGTTAGATGCAACCATATAATAATTGAGACAATAGCCTTGTTTGGGGAATTGAGCAATGTGAGGGACATTGGTGGAAAATGTGAGATTTAACCTTATGATTTGGTGGTTAAATTTTGGTCATAAATCAATGTGTGAAGAATCAAGAAATTAAAGTAAGGAAACGTAAGTAATGATAGTTAATTAAACTAGTGTTTAGTTGGGCTTATCACCGACAATTATTCCAAAAAATAAATAGTTTAGAAGTGGGGCGTTATAGATTATGCATTTCATCCCATGTTGTATATATATATTTAGAAACACTATGTTATGGTTGAGTATTAGATTGCATCATGGCATATCCATATGTATATTATCTGCACATAATTATTGTGAATACTTTGAAGTGCAAAGGTGAACGCAGGACACACAGGTAAGTTTAGGTGAGTTTATAGTATTGGTTAAAATGATGGAGTTATGGCATGACTACATTTATGTTTTAGGCAACTTCAACATTGTCGTACATGTTGCAATAATAGGCAACTCCGACCTTGTCGTACAGGTTGCCCATGAGTCGTACATGTTATATTAGATGCAGTTAGAGCTCATAATCCAGCACCCCGGTGTTAGTGCTCCCCCCCGTGGCCAGGGCACAGTTCTTCATATGATGTTCACCTCCCGCACCTTACGCTCACCTTGGATCCAAGGTAGGTGCACTATCCTATCGTCCAGACCACAATAGGTGGTTTCGACTCGTAGGTGACCCGCGATTATTCACACAGTCTTCACGTGATCATAGCACTTGAGCGTATTTATTTACACCCAGTCCTGTCGTACAGACCGCTTTAGGTGGTTCCGACTCGTGTGCAGGTATACTTATTGAGTTATTGGCTGGCATATTGATGAGCTATTGGCTAGCATGTTATTAAGCTATTGACTAGCATGTTATTGAGCAATTGCCTAGCTTGTTGATGAGTTATTGGCTAGCATGTTGATGAGCTATAGGCTAGCATGTTATTGACCTATTGGCTAACATGTTATTGAGCTATTAACTAGCATTGATTGATGAGATATGGATAAGTCGTACAGGTCACTATAGGTGACTTTCGACTTATATGCTAGCATTGATTGATGAGCTACTGATGCAGCCGTACAAGTCATGTGAGGTGACTCCGACTAGCATGTTGATGAGCTATTGGTTCAGCCGCACATGTCACAATAGTTGGATCCGGTTGACATAACATTTCATTTTGATTTATTTCACCTGGATTACTTATTCTTGTTGAGATATATGACATGGCATAACTATGAGACGGTTATTTTGGTTAAACTTTAGAGTTATAGTCACGCCTATTATTTTCTAGGAAATTATACAGGTGTTACGGCGAGGGGTTACTACCTTTGGTAATTGAAATTGGGTTGAAAAGTTTTATTTCACTTACTCACATTTTCTATTTTTGCACCCCTCCAGGTTCTAGCAGCAGAGTTCTGTATCAACAAGGATTCATGGTACTTTTCAGTACAGATGTCTTCTTATGATGGTATAATCATTATCTTACCTTACTGTACTATACCTATGCTCTGTATCACACATGAAATGGGTCTAGACCCGCTCATCACGCACTCGTGTATTTAAGCACTTTTAGGTTTTAATTTATTCACATTTTATACACTATCACACTTTATGACTTCTTCACCTTCCAGGTGTCGGCCAGCACAGCTCGATTTGGGATCTTAGTGGACATTTTGGGTCGGGGTGTGTCAAAACTTAAAGGTATAAACCTGCAAAACAAATGGAGTAACATCACAAGGTTAAGAAAAAAAAAAAAAAAGTGAGACAAACCTGTATATTGAGATGCATATTAAGTTGAGAAGTAGAAGCTAGGAAAGCCATCATAGTTTAAAACAAAGTAGCACGAGCTGCCAACAGAGGAGAATCATGCAATACTAAAGTTGGAGAAGACAATCCCATGTTAGCAAAATTGTATGCAACAACATTTCCTTCGCGAGATATGTGAGAAGCGTAAAAAGTCATCTTCCGAGTGCAATCCAAATAGATAGACAATTGCATCGAAGAGGCAAGGAGGATCAAAATTATCCGAATTGAGAGCAGAATTACACTAAAAGAGTCACTTTCCTGCCAAATGACAACCTCGCTGATATGCAAACTTTACACAAATAATAATTGCTGATAATTCTGCAAACAAAGAGTTGCGATGGTTAATCCCTTGGCATAAATCACCAAGAAATTGACCATGGTAATCCTTGAAAACTCCTCCACAAGTAGCAGGACCAGGATATCCTTTAGACAAACCATCTGTATTAAGTTTAATCCAAGGAAACCACGAAGAATATAAATTATAGGAAGAATAGATGACGCCTTGCGAGGGATAGGTTGGATCCCCAAAGAAGAAATGATACGAGGGTCAAAACCCTGAGAATAACTAGGAATAAACTTCCAACCATGAACAATCCTAGAACTGGTAGACATGCAAAGATGATGAAAATAGATTTGGCGACCCTAAAAAATAAACTTATTTCGAGCTTTTTAAATTGCCGAAATAGTAGAAAGACTTGCAAAATGCAAAGACTGTGCAACTGTTGGGAAAAGGATTACGCATTTAGACATCTCAAAAAATAGCCAGAAAATCAGGAACAAAAAAACAAAGAGGTACCAAATCGACATGCTAAGGCCATCTCCAACCGAGGGTTAGCCAGAGGGCTCATTTTAGCCCTCTGGCCCTCTAAGATATTAATATTTTAATGAACAGTATAGGGCCATATTTTCCTCCGTCTCCAACCGAGGGCTAAAGGGCCATAGGGCTCGTTTTAGCCCTGTCACAAAAAACCGTTTCCAACCGAGGGCCAAAAGGCCATAGGGCCAAACATAATTTATTATTTAAATTTAAAAACTACAACAACTTAAATTCAAATCCAACAACAACTTAAATTTAAAAACTACAACGGTAACTAGCCCAAAAATCCAAAAAAATTAGAACTTAAATTTAATGAATGGTTTAGGTATTTATAGGGGGGAAAAATAGAATTTTTAAGAATTAAAAAAAAATGGTGTAAAAAACCCAAAAACAAAAAAAAATTTGAATACAACGGCTAGTCAGCTAGCCGTTGGATTCAAATTTTTGTTTAAGCATTCCTTTCGGTTATAACCGACATGATTTTTGAATTTTTGGCTAGCCTCGGGCTGGCTGGCTAGTTGCATGTGGCCAGCCCTTTGGCCCTTTCAGATTTCGTGGGGGCCACAGGCCCTCTGGCCTAGCCCTCGGTTGGAGACGGTTTTCGGGCTATTTTCGGCCCTCTGGCCCTCTGGACCCTTTAGTTGGAGATGGCTTAACCACCTCCACAACTACCTAGATATCCAACAATCGAAGAAAAGGTGAACAGTAGATTCCTCATATTTATCGCAGGGATTGTTAAATACCACGGGGTTCCGGTTAGTATTATTTCTGATCGGGATCGTAGGTTCACTTCTAAGTTTTCGAGGCACTCTATGGTAAATCCTGTCGTACTCCTTTATGTTGGTCAGAAGTTGGTGAAAGGGTGTTAGTGGGCCCAGAGATTCTTGATGAGACTACCTAGAATATTCAGGTAATTAAAGTTGACCTAAAAATGGCCCAGGATTGATAGAAAAGCCTTTCTGACAAGCACGCCATTGATAGGGTGTATAAAGTTGGAGATTGGGTATTTTTGAAGTTATCTGCATGGAAGGGTGTAATACGGTTTGGTAAGAAAGGTAAGTTAAGTCCTCGCTACATTAGACCATACCAGATCACCGAGTGAGTTGGTGAAGTCAACTACAGACTTGAGTTACCTCCAAAATTATCATGGGTGCGTGATGTTTTTCATGTTTCTATGCTTCATCATTATGTCTCTGATCCATCCTATGTGATACCTGCTCAGCCACTAGAAATTAATCCGGACTTGACATATGATGAAGAACCAATGATGATCTTAGACTAGAAGGATAAGGTTCTTAGAAATAAAACTGTGCACATGGTGAAAGTTTTGTGGTGGAACCACTCAGTGGAAGAGGCTACTTGGGAGATGAAGGATCATATGCGAGATTTGTATCCACAATTGTTTTATGGATATTGATATGTTGTATGCTAGTGTACCAAAATTTCGAGGGGGGTAGGTTATGACAACCCGTCTCGAATTAATATATATATTTATCCTCGAATGTGTGGAAAGGACGAGTTTACCCTCGAGTTGTAGTGACGTGGACGTATGTATATGGTTTTAAATTATTTTCTTGTTGACATAATTAAATCATACTTGATGTCACGAGAGTGTTGACATGATTTAAGGCCAAGTTGGGTTCGTAACGAAAATCTTACGAATAAACGATCGTGTAATCGGGCTAAGGAAATGGACCAATCATCATACCTCCTACTTTCTTGGGTCCAATTAGAATTATGGGTTTGTTTTGAGTTAAATTGCTAGCCTTAAACCTTATGGACCAATCAGGGCCCTACTCTTTTATTTCTGCCCAATCCGGAGGCATACACACATACACACATACACATGCCAACCTCCTTCTTCCTCTCCGTCTTTCTCGAACTCTCTCTTTTGTCTGTACAATCCAAGCCTTTAACCCTCAAACATCTTCCAAACTTCATCAATCGAGCTTGAGCTTTGCACCAACGTGTTTTTGGTGACTTCACGAACCCATCCGTGCCATTGGATCAAAGAACGGATCACGGGAACCCGAGAACCTAAGAGCTCCGGCGTGGTGCTTTGTTGGTCCTCAGTGATCGTGGTTATTTCACGGAGTTTTAAAGCTTAAGGAGTCTTAAAATTACTCCATAGAGACTTGGGACCAATTTTTGGGAAGATTTGGACATCGGGATAGATTAGTTCCACGAGTTGCAGATTTAGCCAGAATATCAAAGGATTTTCAGACCATTTTTCGTCGGTTTTAGGACCTCTAAGAGGTGAGATCATGTTCTACTAGTTTAGGGTTTCAAATTGATATAAAATTTGTGGAATTTGGTTAAAAAATGAAGAAGATATTGAAGTTTTACGATTTTCCAGTTTTGGGCAATGCAGCGGTGGCCAGCGCTGGATTCTGGTGAACCATAGGAGAAGGAAGGAGAATAGTCCATCAACTTTGACATAATATACTAACGGTGTCAGGTAAAAGTTAACGGTATATGCTACTATTTAACAGAATATTGCCTAACGGCGTTAAATATTCCGTCCATGTGCCAGGCAAGTAACTGCGCGTGGCCGACGCGTGGGTCATTGGAAAATTATTCTAAAAATATAGGGATGCTCATGGTGTTGAGTAGGCCACGATGGTATATTCAAGCACCCCAATTGAGCAAGTATGAGAAGTTACACCGTTTTGATTATGTGCTTAGAATTAATGTTAAAATAGTTGTTTCACATATAGGTGAGACGTTTCCGGATGACGAGCGCAGCCGGGCGAGAATTGGGGATTTAGACCTGCTACATACTAGTGAGTGGGCTTTTGGTTTTCTATCTATACACACACACACACACACACATAGGCGTTTCCCATAATTTGCTTTAAATGGAATTTCATTTAAAATGCCATGTCGTATTTGCTTTACATTTTAGCATATGCATTAGTATAGCTTTGCATAATATTACATGATGCTACGGAGGCCCAGGTAAGTTTAGGTGAGTATATATTGACGGTATGGTTGCATGGTAGTTGATTATGAGTTGATGCACGTAGAGCTCATTGTCATGTACCCCAGTGTTAGTGCTTCGCCCGTGGCCAGGGCCTAGCCTTCACATGATCGTTCACCTCCCTTACCACACTCTCAACTTGGATTCAAGTCAGGTGCCAGCCTGTTGTGCAGACCACATTAGGTGGTTCTGACTCGTAGGTGACTTGCAATTCGTCGCAACCTTCAAGTGATCATAGCACTTAAGCGTACAGACCACATTAGGTGGTTTCGACTCATGTGCAAGTTTAGAGCCGTACAGGTCACATGAGGTGACTCCGGCTGGATTGATGAGCAATAGGTTCAGCCGTACAGGTCACATTAGGTGACTACGGCTAGCATATAACTTTTACATTGATTTATATCACCTGGCTTACATATTTACTGCTGAGATAGTGACATGGCATATACTTGGTTTTCTTTACTCTCGAGCTTGATTTCTATAAATACATATGTATTATTATTTTTTGGGAAATTATACGGGTTTTATGGTGAGGGGTTATTACTTTTGAAAAGTGAAAAGGTTTTTAAAAGCTTTGTTTTTGCCCACTCACGTTTTCTGTTTTGTGCCCCTCCAGGTTTTAGTTAAATGTTCGTGTTGGTGGCTTACGAGGACTCTACGGCAATTTTGATAGACTCCAATTAATGTAGGGTTTTTTTTCATATACTGTATAATTAATATTTTGTCTGCTGGACTGCACTTAGGTTATCCATGCTGTGATAATGTGTATTTGTGCTTTAAACATCTTCACTCGCACTTCTATACTTACGTTGTGTAAATTAGTTCGTTTTGGTTTTTAATTACTCACATTTTCATATCATTATCACCTACGTCACCCTCACGTGACAGCGAACATGCCTCGATTTAGGTCGGGGTCTGTCAGTAGCACGGATAGAAAAACCCTTGTATCATGTGCAGTGCTTTCCCATATGGCACAAGGAAATATGAATTGCATGTCAAAATTACATGCAGCCATAAAGGTTTGAGTCGACATTCCTTTCTTACCAATGTATAGAACTTGATCCGGAGGTGGCATTGAAGCCTCAACATTTACTCCATCTATGGCACCAATACAATCCTAAAAATAATAACATAGACGAAAACCATCAACCTACACGTATAGTATGCAAACACTTATAGTTTGCAAATAAGTTAGAAGACGAGTCAAACTTTACCTTAAAATGAGGCATGTATCTTGTATCTCTCCTTATTTCTTGAAGAATGCCACAAAACTCCGAATCCAACGGTTTGATAATATCTATTGCCATCTTACATACGATATCCAATATAGCAACAAAATATCTACCAACAGTCTCACCAGAATGTTGAAATCTCTCTTGCGCTAATCTATTTTTCACACATGTCCCAACATATGCAAGAACATTCCTAATATTTCAGTTGCACTCATTCTCCTTAAACCTTTCAATCCATAATTAGTTTACAAGTCATTGGATAATCTATAAAAGACATCTTTGTTCATCCTAAACATTCTATAGCATCGCACATCATTCCTTGTAGTACTTCCATCAACCAAATATTACCTGTTTGGGAAGAATTCATACACGGAGTTTTGTGGACATATTTTAAATAATATGTTTCAACAGCTTTCGGTACAGCACATATAATTAGACCATCCTCCAAATCCTCAACATCATCATCAGAGGTGTTCATATTGAATATACACATGTAACCTAACACATAATTCAACATTCCACAAGCCATAATCCAACAATCACTAAGAAGTCATAATCCGACATTCAAGAATAAGTCATAATCCAACGTTTAACAAGAAATCATAATCCAACATTCAATAAACACAACATACAAGCAACATTCAACACATAACCTTAATGCAAAGTACAAACCACACATAGTCCTAATTCATAGTTTTAGCTCCTTATTGTTGTTTGTTGAACATGTATTTCAACCAAGTCAGCTAGACTTCAGGATCTTTTATCGTGGCAAACACCTCTCGCTTCTCTGCACTACAAAATAAACATGTAGCAAACAACCATAACTCGGTGGCTCATTACCAGGCAATTGTGCAATAGTCGCTATCACTTCCAGAATATTACTGCCTATATGCAGCGGCCTCATCAATGAGTTTGCAGAACTCCTAGTTTCATAAGCTTCAACAAGACGGTCAATTTAAAAAGAACAAGTATATATGTGGTGCCTCAAAATTGGGAGCTCGGAACCCCAGAGAGACCCCTTTGGACTCAGTTCTAGCGGCTCGAACAACAAGCTTTGTTGCAGGCAGAGCGGTCCTACTACATGTATTTGTAGAATTGAAGGATGGGTAGGCTTATACACTTAAGGGGAGGTTCAAGGTCACACCTTTTCACTACAGAATATATACCTAAACCCTAAGATAAATTAGAAGCAGAGTTCACAGACCAATTCAGAGCAGTTCACAGAGCAATTGAGATAATGACAAACAAGAAATTAATCTAAAAAATGTAATCAACAACTATAAACATGTTTCCTCCAGACCTTTTAAAAAAAATGAATAGAGAATTAATCAATTTTTCTTACTTCTCTCTCAATTTTTCTTGTTTCCTCCACAAACCCTAATTTTTTCCCCAATTAATTTTTTTCCACAAACCATATCACCTTTCCCCAATTAATTTTTTCCTAACCCTCCATCCGCATTTTTTTTTCCCGACACCCATACACTCATCCCTTCACTCTTCCCACCCCTCTTTCACTCACTCTCCCATTCCCAAATTTAAAAATACAAACAAATAAATAACGAAATTTTAGACAAGAGAAGCTTACCAGAGGAAGGACGCCGAGTCGGAGAACGCAACCTGGAGAACGAGAGAGATCGCTGGGAGGAAGGAAGTTTCAGGTTGGGGATTGGGTTTGGGGCGACGAGTTGGGTGTGAATGAGTGAGATGGGAGGGAAAGAACTAGTGAGATGCTAGAGCAAGGAAGAGGACAACACGAGGGGTGAGGGTGGGATCGGCATTTGAAAACTTTCATTAAACATTACTGTTCACCCGTGTTTCTAAGATAAAAAGTTAGTTTTTGAAAGCAGCAAATAGTTGCTTCCACTTTCTAGCTATTTCTCGCAGCAATTTTGAAAATAAGTGCTTTGTTGCTGAGTTACCAAACACAATATTGAGCTTAACTTATTTTCATCCTTGCTTTTAAAAAAAATTTAAGCAGTACCAAACTGGTACTAACTTAGATGATTGAAAATAATAAGAAATTGTTGTGATGGACACACCCACAATTTATAAAATAATCACTTAAGAAATATAAGAATAGCTAAAACAACACATCTTCGGGGAGAATTAAATTAAATAGCTTTGGTACCAGATAATACTATGCATACTAGCCTCTCCGCACCCGCTCACATGCATGCGAGAGGCATTAATTTCATTCTCTCCTAGTATGCATATATTATTTGGTACCAAAGTTGTTTAATTTCATTCTCTCCGAGTGTGAGAGGTTTTGTCTTCTTGAGAGTCCTTCCCACCATTAGTGTGAGTAGCTTCCAACCCGTCGATTTCATTGCTGCCGGCTCTCGTCGTGGCAAGGGTCGGTGGAAGATCTGGCCGCTTTCTTTCTTTTTCCTCCTTCCGTTCCTTTTGCTTCCTCTCTCCCCATCTATCCTTCCTATTTTAACGAGTCCGTTATACCTTATGGGCATTCTTTTTCTATCTGATCTGCAATCGGCTTTCAACGCATTTTGATGCGCTCTTTCGAGAAGGTGGGTAGAGTTCTGGTTATGCCGGGTCGGGTGTTTACAACACCACCTCCTTCTCTCTATCTACCTTTGTTGGCGATGTTGTCCATTGTAATCTAACGGGCTTCTTTCAATTTTTGGCTGAGACCGGTGCAGCGTTCGTGGCTGGGAGACTGGGTGTGACTTCATTTCATCTCTACGATGCTGCTTGGTGGGAGTTGTGGCATCGATTTGGGAAATCGGTTTTGGGTGATCGGGAAGAACTATTGCGGTAGTGGGAGCAATCTGGAATGTTCTGGAGCTCTATATCAAAATTTGGATGGCCCCTTTTTGTCTTGTTAATATTTTTTTGTGGGCTTCATCTTGTAGTTAACTTTTGTAATAAAACTTCCTTTCTACGGATAGGATTTATAAAAAAACCTGTTTAATTCCTCAACAGCCAATAATCCTACCCACGAATCCCATCAATCTTCTTGCATAATTAGGGTTACCGATTGTATAACCCACACGTGAGCAGTCACATGCTCCTTGAAATCTCACTCATCCCAACTCACATATATATATCCTCGTTTGCTTTTTATAATATTAAAAAGTCCGAAATAACCGTGAAACCAAATCATGTCCAAGACATGAATGAAAAATTTAACGGGAAGAGTGAAATAACAAATTAATGATTTTGAAAAGTTGAAACCAACCCCCCCCCCAAAATTCCAGCAAAAAAATAAAAAACAAAAATCAAAAATCAAAATGGTTATCAAATACTCTTAAGAAAGTGGTACTATCAAAGTAACTTAAAAAAGACAACGAGAATTTATCTGAAACTAGTTTCTGGCAGAAACAGTTAAACCAAAGATCCTACTGTATACTACATAGCAGCAAGGGAGGGAGGAATTACTAAAACTTCAAAATCAGGGTGACTTACCAGAAAGCACCTTAGCAATTACGGTAGCAAAAACCAAAGCAGCCTTCAAGAAGATGGGAGTTGCATTTTTACAAAAAGCAAAGAAAATATTTTCTATCAAACTATAACAGTGTTTCTGTGCTGAATTTGGCTGTAAACATACATTATAAACATGCAGAAACAATTTCGAAACAGGGAATTCTCATTCAACAAATCAAACATAAAAAAATGGACACATGATTTGCTGTTTTGGTTAGACTGTAGGCTCGTTGGTACCTTCTCATTCTTGCATTAAGTCTGGTAAAGCACTGCCATCAGAATCATCATCCAGATCTACAGAGCTATCAGCTGAGAATACAAAAGCAGGAGAACCATTTTGCACATTGCTAGGGCCATTTTCTGGATCTTCTGGAATGGGAGCAGCAGTGACGGTTTCTAGGTCTTCCTGAAACACAGCACCGTCGTCATCTAATTGATAGAGAAGCACAGGTAGTCTCCCTGGAGGTACAAGCTCAAGCTTGTGTTCTGGTTTATGTTGCTGATTGAATCGGCCAGGGATATTAGAAGGCTCATTGTAGCATGCTCCACATAAGTCAAAACCTATTTTCTCCACGCAGTCTTTGCATTTGTACCTCTCCCCAATAATTGGAGATACCTGCAAAGAAGAGCATAGTGCCTTACAAGTCAAAAGACAAGAAATAATACAGCACTTCTTACTATGATTTGCGGGGAACTCCCAGTTATTTTATTATTAAATTATTCTTTTCTGAACACTTTATCAACACAACAATTGTTTCCAACTGTGTCCCATACTCTGATCATTTGAATGCTTAAAAGTTCACCCCATTTGCTTACAGAAAGGAGTACAGACGTGGCAGAAGTGTAGACACAGGTCAAACTAGTTGAGTGATTATATACATGAAATCAAAACAAGAAAAATGTATCCATAGCATATTATTTATTTGATTATCAAATAATTCATTCCAAATTTTCCACTGGTCAGCCAGCTTCTCAAAAATGTCCAGTTAAGTCTTCTCTCTTTAACTTGCATCATATCATGAACACTCTTATACCAGAAATATCAATTTATTATTTGATATTGGTGAAAATTTGGAAAAGAAAAACTTTATAGGATTTTGCAGTGCAGGGGAAAATGTTATAATTTTCGACTCCACTCTAGATCTTGTTCTTTAATGTATCTGGCAATAGACTAAACTCAGAGAATAGAGAATAACTACAAACACACAAGATTTAATCTGGTTCGGCAGAACTTTTTGCCTACGTCCAGTTGTGGTTATCTGGATAGAGAAATGACAGCTTCTTTAATTAATAGAGAGTAAACAGTGCTTTTGTAAACCCTAGAACTAATCCCTCTCTTTCTCTTGGTCTTGTTCTCTTTGCCCCTTGCTGCACCCTATTTATGAGTATAGGGTGCGGGTTACACACCTATTTACTGATTAGGACTCCCATTCTATTTGGAATAGGAAGTCCACTTAAATTCCTATAGCGTTTCTGCTTCTAGGATTCTGAATCTAATTGTACAAGAAAACTTAATTCTTTCTTAATCCTTGTAGGACAAGAAGATGTGCACCTTTAGCTTTCCTAATACAATCCCTAATAAAATAGGACACAACCATTGACGAGTCAATTCCTAATAGAAAAGTGGTTTTTTTATTTTTATTTTTTCACAAAAATGAACCATAATACATGATATCCTCCGAACAGGTGATATCCCCCACACCCATCTCCTACAGTATTGGGTAATTGCTAGAAAAATCTCTTGGGACCTACAAATTTAAGTTTGATCCATTGACTTTTAAGATCAAGTTAACAACAAATGAAGCAAGCCCCTGGCCCTTATTCCTAAATGTAAAGTTGATATGAATTAAAGAAGGACAAAGGACATTACCCCACAGCAATCACAACCAACTCCGTAATGAACTTTCTGCCCAGCCCAGCAAGATAAGTACTCATCAGAAAGTGTCGAAGATGACTGGTCAGCACGTTGACGAACATGCACTGAACGTAAAATCAATTTAATCTCATTTGAGCGCCAGAAACAAGACGGAAATAAGAAATGCAGGAAAAGCAATTAAGAAGAAAAAGGAAAGAGTACTCGAAACATCGGTAGTACTAAATCAATATAACTGCAGTATGAGTCTATGACTAATTATATCATCGACATAGTTGAGTGCAACATTAAAATATTGAATTCAAACCCTGAATCTGAACGATCTTCCAACATGATGTTTCTCTCTGTTTTATACCATTTATAGATAAGACTAAAATAAGATGCCTGATATAAACAAAAATTTTAAAAATTTCAAGTAATATTTTACCAAAAGAAATTTGGTTTTAGGAGAAAATGGAAAACAAGAACGATCTGTAACTCTGATTATTAAATAAGATATTTGACTATTTATTTAATTTCCAGTTATAGCTTAGAACAGTCCGGTTTTGTTACAATACCAATTTCCGAGACATAATCAATGCTCCTATTCTAGATAATAATAATGCTATTGGAAAATAAAGAAGCATCAAAATAATAAAAATTCTTAAGACTGTCATACGTTTTAGTGATGATACTCGTCGCTGCAAATAAATTTCAGGATATTGCTCCTCCAAGAAGTGCTCTAAAATTTCGCAAACACTAGGGAACCCCTTCGGATGCATGCTTTGACAAATCTGACACTTATAAATTCCATCAGCTGGAATGTTGATACAGGACTCACAATATACTGCACAAAAGAAAGTCTAAATTAGTATATATTCACATGCGCATAACTCTGACTACAACATACAGTTAAATGATATGGTTACCATGACCACAATTGAGAACAACAGGTTGAAAGAGCAGGTTCTTGCATGCAGCACACAGTAGATCAGAAACAGAAACTCTCTGGTGAGTTCCATTTCCAAGATTGCAATCACGTGAACAGCCTTCTTGGATTGCTGCATTTCCAGTAGCTTCATTCTGTTGCAGGGCTTGAAATATTAACTTCATAATCTAACATTGTTCCTGGAGAATTTACAAGTCAGGAAGATTGTCCTACCCCAGAAGAACAACTTTCAGAGTTCTTTGAGTGAACATTGCCCAGAATATTTGACTCCTCAATACGATGTGACCCGGATAGTGAATTATCAAATTGAGGCGAGAAGAAACCAACTTCCTTTTCTTCTTCTGATAGAGCCAAGGAAGAAATGCAATAAATTATTTAACACATACTCTGTGAGATTGCAACTGCCATACAAATCAACTAAAGCTTCAGCACAAAGTATGATTATTCAGAATGTCAAAATAATATGGACACCCATCAATATAAAGAACATCATTCTTTAAGTGTCAACCCCAAACAGAAGAACCAAATGATACAGAAAAGACAATGTAACACTTCCAAATCTACTATCCACCAGCACATCGCATTAAAAGAGCCTAACCATTGTTTGAAGGTTTCCAAACCATTATTGCACTTCTAATATGAATTTTATTTATAAATACTATAATTTGTTGAAGGTTATGTGACCCTTCATCCACTCCTACAAAATATAGAGATGTCTTGTCTTATTGGATACAACGGATCTGGATACAACCATATCAGTTTCCAGAAATTACTTACCAGGATATACACATATTATACGTTACAGCAGTCTAAAAGGAGTAAAAATGCACAATTTTGAGTTTAACGAAAGGCCACTTTGCACTTGCAAAGTACCATATTCCAGAAAACCCAGTCAATCCCATGCCATTCTGCCACTCTCCAAGGCATAGAGGTAAAAACCATTTGTTGCAATCATGGATTTTTGAGATCTTTGGTGCAAAACTAATAGGTTTCCTTTTTATGATCACTTATACTCCTGAAAGGATAACAGAACACCATCAAAATTGATGGAAGAAGAAGCTACATTATTCAGTCCTATCATTGTGGTTGGATTAGACTTTGGAGCAGATTTCTGTCATTAGTTTCTCATTTACTTTATTAAATTCCCTTGTCTAGCAGGACTACGCCTATTAATTTTATAAATTCTTCCCTTGAATTCAATGGAGAATGCTGATGAATGAATACAACTACTATCGGAAGTTTTTTGGACTTGTTCCTTTGAAGGGAACTTCAGTGTGATGCCCACATAGTGAACCAAGACCTAAAAATTCACTTATATTCTCCATCATTTTACTGGTATCACAAGCAGCCCTTACATATTACTTAACACTCTGCGGAACCAATGTAGATTCTAAAGGATTCGTGCTCATAAAAAAACTACTTTTTATGAAGACAATTTCAAAGGCAAAGTGAGTCTATAAGTAGAGATAGAAAGTAGTGAGCATAGTAAATCATACAAAATGGTAAGAGATTCAAGACGGTAAATGTTCAAGAGATTCGGTAAAGCACACCTTCCACTTGTTTTCCTCTTCTTTCGTACACTCCAGGATACAACTTCTGGAGCAAGAAATGCATCAACTGACAGATACTCGGAAAATGATTGAATGGGTCCCGACAAATGGGACAATAGGACTCATGAAAAGCATTCATGGTGTTAAAGACACACCAGAAGCATGAAATGTGGCCACAACCTGCAAACATCATAAAGTCATCAAAAAGGGAATGAAACATATATTTCAAAATGTTGTTCAATGGCATGATTCATCACCTAATACAACTGGCTTGTAAAGAAGATCCCTGCAAAGTAAAAGAAATCGCCTTTAGGGATTTATCACGAAAAACCGCAGAATAAAAAGTTAATTCAACTATAAATTAAGCAACCAGTATAGCCAATTTAAGCTCACTCGATCAGACTAACCGACAGCAGAATCATGCTTTTATTCTACTCAGTTTTAAAAAATACATGTGATGAAGCTGCCTATAATTCTTCATACACTAAAATATTCATAAAGTGCTAAATCATCAAACAAAACTTGCCAGCAGCTAATTATAAAAATTAAACAAATAAATGAAATTTCAAGCGAACTGATTGTAAATTAAACACCTAATCAGTGAAACAAACAAACAAATTATGAAATTGCAAGAATTGAAGAAATTGAATAAATAGATTCAGAAACTGACAGGCAAATGCAGCATTCAAACTCTTTTCGGAATTCCTCGTCTTCGAGCTCCTCTTGCTGTTCCTGCTGTTGTTTGATCAGGGTTTTCTCGTCTTCCATATCGTATTGTTTGATTAGGGTTTTATCGTCTTCCATTTCGCATAAAATCTGAGAGTCGGACAGGGAGGGGGATGATGTTACAGAAATCTCAGTGGCGGGTAATGGGGGCGCCTCGACCCACACTTCATCGGCATACTATTTTACCCCCTTCAAGTTTTTGTAATTTGCAAGATGGGGTCAAGACTTCGATTTTCTATCTTATTCCATTAAAATTGGGGGTGGGCAAACGGGTAGAGGAACCGTAGGTTAGGATGGGTAGACAAGGTTTAGGGCGGGTACGGAACAGGTCCAATTTTTTTCGAGGATAATTGGGGCAAGACACGGCGTTGATATTTAGGGGTGGGCTGAGTCCTAATATTTAGAATAAAGTGACGTTGGACCAACTTGTTTCTAAATGTAATGAATGGAATTTCAACCGTTAATTCTCCCTACCCTAGTCCATCGGGACCCCATCCTCTCTCCCAGAGTCGAGAGTCTCCAAACCATTCACACTCTTCTATCTTCTCATCATTGACGACATCACCCTTTGCGACTCCATACGCACTCTTCTCAATGCTGTTGAGACCAAATTGCCCTTAACATTCCATGTTTTGTAAAATTACCAAATTGCCCTTGACATTCGATATTTTGTAAAATCTTCATTCTAGCTTCAAATTTGGATCCACTTGTGTTCACGCGTTCGTATCGATCGACGAGTTCTACAAATATACAACAGGAAAGGAAACAAAAACAAATTGAGCTACAAATAAGATTCCACTTAGCCTAAGGGACATTTTTGTCATTTCCCACCTTTGGAGAATAAAATAGAAAAAATTAGGCATGGGTCGTAAAAAATATCCATCATCAAGTAGAACGCTCTATCAGATGTATAGTTAAGGACAATTGTGGAACCATGATTTTCCAGGGCCAGAATAAGGCAGATCAGAATATGCGTATCTCTGAAGTCCAGTCATGGACTCAACAACTCCAAATCAGGTTGAGCTGCTCAAATGGACTAGTAATGCCACCAAATCTTGCTATACTCTGGAAAGGTAGGTGAAGTCCACTGATTTCGCTAAGAGTAACCATTCTTGTTCTGCAACACATGAAAACCTAATCCAATTAGGGATCAAAAAGGCCTCCAATATTCTTGGAGATTCCTAAAATTTAGGGATTGACGTGTGCCACAAGTAATCACACTCATATGAGGAAACAATATCTAACCTTAGATTTCCTCTTGGATTCTCTCGGTTAATACGAATTCCAAATCATAAAGCGCCTATGTCCCGACTAGTATAAATACCCTCATCTTGGGCAAATCTCTAGTAACACTTCCATAATGCATTCATTATTCTCTTACCCATTGCTCGAATCTCAATATTGCTTACTAACTTGACCGTTAGAGAGCCTTTGGCTGGTACCTACTGTTGCTCTGACTTCGATTGTTTGCTTACTTACAGGTAGTCGGACTTGCTCACTTCCTCCGTCTGCAGCAGTGCTTGAATTTGGTTCTAATACACTACTTAAGGATGGTGAGCAAAAAATAGACCCGAAAAAACTAGCTAAAGTCGTGAGGAAAAAAGACCGTTGGACGGTTACAATGGCAATTGCCAAATGGTGACAATTGGGAGAGCACTTGATTGATATCCACTCAAATATATCATTGCTTTCACTCTTCACCCGCTCATATCTTCTTTTTTTTTCTTCTTTATTTCAATTTTTGTTTGTAATTTCTCTTAGATGTCTGCAGCTTCCTCCCTCACTCTCTTTCTTCACCTCATCTTCCCCCTCTTCTCCCCAAGTGCCACCACTACTACTCTTTCTCCCCACTCTCTCTCTCTCTCTCTCTCTCTCTCAAATCCTTAAAACCCCTCAACATCATTTGCTTCTCTTCAAATTATTCTCACAACGACAGCAAAAAGCCCAGTGGCTCTGCAAAGAGCTATGATGGCTCTGTGAGGAGCAAAAGTGGCTCCAGGAGGAACAACGTTGGGTGTGCGATCACGACACACTCCTCCATGAGATTGCTGAGCTTAAGCTCAAAATCCAGGCTCTCGAACGCCAGAGAGTACTAAGAGGAGGGGCTTCTATGGTGTCGGAGTTTGACACCATTGCCAGCGTCACCGGTTTGTTTCAGATGCTCAAGGAGAAGGATTTGATAGCGGATACAGGGTTGAGTCCCAAAACCGTGGAATTGGATCATCAAGAAATTTAGGAGATTCAGGAGGAGGTGATTACTAAGAGGAAAATGACAAGGTGCAGAAGTGCTTTGCAGAAAGGATTGGAAGGTGAAGAGGTTCAAGCAATGCAGCTTACTTTTGAAATGAGAGTTTTATTTTTTTGGTTTCTACGATTCCTGAGCTTACAATTAACTAAATGCATTAACTCTTTCATAGTAGAAACTAGAAAGGTGTAAAAATTTTGCAATTGGGTTTCTCTTTCTTATTCTGCATTTAGACATGTTCCAATATTCGATTGTTTGAATTGTTGATGACATGAAGCATTGCTAAAATTGGGGTTTTATTCGGGTGAGGAAGACATGGAGTTTTCCAACTTCTCAAGCAGGACAGAACATGATGTCAAGACTTGGCAAGTAAGTTTCAGATTCGTTGTATGTGACTGCGCATCATTTGTAAAGAGAGAAATTTCAGAACAATAAGGTTAAATAAAACAATGGCAGTGGAAAGTTTTATGTGGGTTACTGAACTTGTAATAACTTGTTCAACAGGCCTCCTTAGACGTTCCTCAAGACAGAATAGTGGTTGCATAACTTCTTGTGTATGCAGATCAACAAATTGAGGGTGCAGATGACAAAAGGGCGACTACACCAAAGGTATGTTGGGAACATAAGGTTCTAGGCTAGCAGCATTCATACATTAGTTACGGGATGTACTGCATCAACCTTTACTAAAAGGAAACAACTGATGTTTTAAGTTTCAGTATCAATATATCCATCGGAATCATGCTTCGAACTAACATAATGGTTTGATAAGTCATTTACTTGCATGCCTCACTTCAGTGAAAAATAACAGTTTGCATCGTTAGGAACCAAAAACTCGTCTGATTGTTCAACTTAAAGCAAATTGTGCCTTCATATACCAAATAAACAATCGTACTTTTTGAAAAACAAGCACTCATACTTAGTTGCGAAACTGACATAAATCTCTAACTATTCTGCTAAATTGGAAACGAAGTTTTGTGGTTGAGCTTTAGCTAGCAACTTGAAACATTGTAATGATGCTTCTAATGGTTGAGTTGGTTGTGCTATTTAGGAAGATGCAAATGGAGCTACAGTTACTTTTGCAACTGACATATCAGAGATCCAACAAATAGTAGTGAAAGAAGAAGGCAGTAAGAAGTAGAGGTATCCCGCCGTCGAGTTTTCCTCTTAAGAGAGAATCGCTGAGAAGATTCTACTAGACTTATAACCAACAAGAAAAAAAAGTGGTGACGGCAAGATGGCAGGTACCTCAGCAGGGTGCCTTACATGTCGAGGGGATGGCGACATATTATGTACAGGTACTTCCTGCCTGTCTTCTGACTTTGTCACGATTCAAGTTCACTGCACTCAATCCAACCCTACTTCATACGCGTGTGTATCTTCGTTCACTTTTTAAAAGAAAATTAAACAACAATGGCATTTAGTAAGTGGCAGTGTTTACATGTGTAGAATGTGACGGAACAGGCGAACCAAACATCGAAGAACATGTGAGATGATTTTACACAGTAATCATTGGGTTGAATGATAAAAGTTCTTGGATTGGGTGGAGGAGGGAGCAAAATGTTCATATTGTGAAGGTCAAGGATATACGATTTGCGATGTATACAATGGAAATCAGTAGTTTAGCCCTGAAATACATACTTGTACAATTCGGTACATGTGCAGTTTTATGCTATAGTGCATGTATTTGGCTGTTTAGTGACAATGTATTTAGATTTATACACGAATGCGGAAAATGTACATCTATTGTATGTTCTCCCCGCACCATCCTACAAAATCTTGGTTGAAAGAGTTAAGATTTTGTTTGTTAGAGGACTTTTAGGTCGAGTTGGACTTAAGCTTTGAGAATGTCCTCTTATCTCCCTTGGTACGAGTTCGCAACAAGTCCCGGGATATCTCGAAAGTGATAGCTTGTCTTAGGAAATACCTTGGTAACATCAACGGCTCGAACATAGCAGGAAAGATCAAGATAATGACTTGCTCAAGTGAAAAGTGGTGTGGAAGCTACAAGATTATCAGTTTACACGACAGAGAAGGTTGGCATGGTTGCATGGCATTTGTAGCTACATGTATTGTGACACACCCAGACCTAAATCGAGGCATGATGGATGTCACATGGGGGTGACGTAGCCAACTGCGCAGTACGGAAGTGATAATACGGGTAAATAAAAACCAACTAGCTAATTGACACTAGACTAGCATATCAGTGCGAGTGGAAATGCTTAGAGTGTAGGTACATACACACAACCAGAGCGTAGGTATCAGAATGCAATCTAGAAGTCTAATTCCTAATTATACATATCATAAAAGAAACCCTACATTGGTGGATGTCTGTCAGAACCGCCGTGAAGTCCTCATGAGCCACCAACACGAACTTCTATCTAGAACCTGGAGGGGCGCAAAACAAAAAATGTGAGTGGGCAGAAAAAAAAAACTTTTCAAAACCATTTATATTTTCAAATATAATCACCCCTCACCGTAAAACTTGTATAATTTCCCAGAAAATAGTACCATATACGTATATAATAACCCTGCTCAAAAGTAACAAGAATCAGATATATGCCATGTCAATCATCTCAACCATGAATAAGTAAGCCAGGTGGAATAACTCAATATAAAATAACATGTCAGCCGGAGTCACCTAACGTGACTTGTACGGCTGAGTCTATAACTCATCAATCAAGTCTTGCATATGAGTCGAAACCACCAAATGTGGTCTGTACGATAGGCTAGGTGTAAATGAATACGCTTAAGTGCTACGATCATGTGAAGGCTGTATGAAGTATCGTAAGTCACCTACGAGTTGGAACCACCTAACGTGGTTTGTACGACAGGCTGGCATCTACCTTGGATCCAAGGTGAACGTGTGGTGCGGAAGGTGAACGATCACATGAAGGCTAGGCCCTGGCCTCGGGTGGAGCATTAACACCAAGATGCAGGATATTAATCACTAATGCAACTCATCATAATCATACTCATTATCGTCGCTACCATCAATATATACTCACTTGAAGCTTACCTGAGCGTCCCCAGCATCATGCAACATCATGCAAAGCTATACTAAATTCATATGCTAAAATATAAAGCAATTATGACATGACATTTTAAATGTAAAGACCATTTAAAACTATTTATGGGAAAACGTAAAGCATATATACCTATATATAGTAAACCAAAAGCCCACTCACTGGTATGTAGCTGGGTTGTAATCCCCAAGTCTCGCCTTGCTGTGCGTGTCCTTTGGAAACGTCTCACTTATATGTGAAACCACTATTTTAAGGTCAATTTTAAGTACATAACCAAAACCTTGTAATAATTTCTCATACGTTGCTCAATTGAGGTATTTGAATATACCATCGTGGCCTACTCAACACCACTAGCATCCCCATATTTTTAGAAAAAATTTCCGACGTCCCATGCGGCCACGCGCAGTGTAACAACCCATCTTGGGATTTACGGAAGAAAAAGGGTATTTTTGTATTTTCACTAAGCTTGGGGGATATTTTCCTTTTAAAAATGGTTTTTGGGTCTTAAATGGTGTGCCCAAGGGGCCCACCCCTGTTTTATGTCCTTGGTTTCCCCTTTCCCCGTGGACTCATCTCTCTCCCTTACTTTTCTCTCTTTTCTCTCCCCCAAAACTCTCTCTACAACTCTCTCTCCCTTCTTTGCGTTGTCCCCCTCCTCTTTGAAAACAACACATACACACATACCTACACATACATACTTACATGGTTACACCTAGTCACCATCTCAGCGGAGGAAGGAACAGATACCAGTCTTCCAACCCATAATCTTAGGGAACCACAACGATGAACCCTCGACCTTGGTAAGTTTCGGGACTCTCTCTCTAATCTTTCTTTTAGATCAATCAAACTCTAGTTAGGACTCATTTTAGGTGCTTTGGTGAAGGTTTGTAGTGAGGAACAGCTCGAAGGGTGTTTTCCCAGTTTTACTAGTGAGTCTGACAGCTTTCGAGCCAATTTTCGGCCAAACCACGGCAAGTTGGTCGGCATGCAAGGTATCAATCTCTTTGTCTTGCGGAGTACTACAACTTTTTGTTTCACTTAATTTCATTGAGTATTGAAGAAGTTATATCCATTTGAATCTTACCAAGTTTCCGGCAACCTCCGAGGCTTTCGAGGTGTTTTCTGGCCAAACCACCGTGAGTTAGCCATCATGCAAGGTACCATTCTTTTCCTTTCTTCGAGAACTATGACTTTCATTTTCGGATAACTTGATTTGGTTGAGTAACGAAGAAGTTATGGGCATTTGAAGTTTGCCCAGAAATCGACCAAATGGTGGCCTGAAAACTACCCTCAACCTAGGCCTTTGGGCCAGGTTACCCAGCCATTTTACCCAAGCCCTTGGGCCAAGCCTTTAGGGCTGAACCTAAGCCGTAGGCCCAGCCCAGGTTCCAAACCCATCAAAACCCAAGTCCCTTTTAAACCAAAACCTTGGGCCTTTATGACCCAAGCCCAATCCCTTTTAAAACCTAAACCCATCAGAACCCAAACCCAAGTCCAAACCCTTTGACCCAACCCGGTCTAACCCAATACCCTTGACCTGGATCCGTTGACTTTGACCCGGTCTGACCGTTAACCCAGTCAATTGTCAGAGTTGACTTTGACCGTTGACTTTTTGGGTTTTCGTGTGGGACCCTTCTTAGGCTAATTTCGATGTCCTGAACCTGTTTCCGATGTCCCTTTTCCGAAATTCAATCTTTTTAGTGGAGTTTGACTAAATGTACCCTTTATGTGCTTAGGGGCAATTAATTATGGCATTTCCGTCTTTGCCAGTTGCGTGGCTCTTTGGCAGCTAAGTACTGTGAGTGCCCTTCTAAAAATGCATGTTTTGATAGTAGAAATGCATACATGAAAAGCATGATTTGATGACTATGTTTTATGAGATAACATGCTTACTAAGGCTAGTTTGAATTATTACTATTTTTCCTATAACCTGTGTTCTTATAAAATATCTGATGGATGATGATATGATATTTAGAACATGTATAGAACACCTCTTTATAGTATAGATGATGGATGACTTTATCCTATGAAGTTGCTTTTCAATATATGTATTGTACTTACCTAGTGGTCCTTATTCCGCTTTGGGATGTAGGGATAGATTCTGGTCCATCCCGAGCGATGGTTTGGTGTTGGCATAGGGCCTGGAGTGTGTTTCCTTTGGCTATTAGCACAGGGATGGGAGCCAGCATGGGGCCTGGAGTGTATTTTCCTTTAACTATCTGGTTAGAGACGGGGAGCCAGCATAAGGCCTGGGGGTTATTGAACATTCACTAGTGATTAGTATATATACAAGATTTGGGACGTTGCACGACATGCTAGGTTTTGGAAAACCTATATTTATCATGATATGTGTGTTTTCATAAAACCTGGGGGTTAGTACGTTGATAACTGTTATATTATTATATATATATCAACTTGGTCCACTCATGTTCGTTTTGCGCCCTTTCAAGACTTAGAATTGAGGCGTACAATCCCGGCGTCAAAGGACTTTCACATCAGCATCTTCGAGTCCTCTCGTCGTAGGACCCATTTTTTTAATTCATTCAATTTTATATTATTTCTTTTAGTGTTTTACTTAGTCGTATATTCATTATTCTTTTATATTTATAAGCCTTATCTACCCCTTGTTTTCAGCATTTGCACTCAATAAATGGCTTTCGTCACCCTCGGGTATCGGCCAACGCGTGCCTATCCTAGTATTTGGGGAATATTAGGATCGGGGCGTGTCACGCAGGCATGTGCTTGGCAAGCTGACAGTAAGCCTAACACCGTTAAGGAATACTCCGTTAAATAATAGGATATTCTGATAAATATACCTGACACTGTTAAGAATATTTCGTCAAAGTTGACGGAATATGCTTTGTCTTCTCCAGTGGGTTGCAAGAATACTTCGCTGGTCGATGCTGCACTCGTCGGTTTTTGGAAAAACTTTGAATCTCAATATCTCCGTCAGTTCAACACCAAATCTCACGAATTTTATATCAAATTGAAGCCTTGAACTAGAAGAACACGATCTTACCTATTTGGGGTCCTAAATCCAACGATAAATTGTTAGAAAATCCCTTGAAATTCCAACTAAAGCTGCAACCCACTACCAAGCATATTTCGACATCCAACTTAACCAAAGTAGTCTAAAACACTAAAGGAGTTGTAACAATACCTTTCTAAGTCTCAATAGCAAGTAAATCTCGACGATCACGTCGGAGAAAATTACACCCCTTGTCGGAGCTTGGTTATCTCGAGTTCTACCAATCTGCCCTTCATACCAAGGGTACGGCTTGACTTGTGAGGTCGAGGGAAGCACAATAGTGTTATCCTTACACTCAATCTATGAGGTTTTGAAGGGTTTTGAGAGCTACAAGCTAGGGTTGTACGGAAAGACAGAGTTCGAGAAAAAGAGAGAGAGTTAAGGAAGAAGAAGCACGTGTGTAGGTGTGTGTGTCTCACAGGATTGGGAAGAAATAGAAGGAGTAGGGCCCTGATTGGGTCATGAGATTTAAGGCTAAGAATTTAAATCAAAACAACCCACAACTCCCTTATTCCTCCACAACATTTTCTCTACACACCCGGCTTGGCCCAAACTTGCATCCACGCTCTCGTAACGTCGCGTATAATTTACTCACTCCCGCTACAAATAATTTAAAACTAAAAACGTATATCAACATCACTACAACTCAAGGGTATACTCACCATTTCCACACATTCAAGGATAAAATATATTTTAATTTGGGACGAGTCGTCACACCCTTAAGAAAAATTTCGTCCCTGAAATTTCTTACACCAGCATACAACATATCAATATCCATAAAACAAACGTGGTTACAGATCTCGCATACGATCCTCTATTACCCAAGTAGCCTTTTCCACTGAATGGTTTCTCCATAAAACTTTCACCAAGCGAACAGTTTTGTTCTTTAGAACTTTATCCTTCCAATCCAAAATCGTCACTAGCTCCTCGTCATAAGTCAAATCTGGATTAATTTCTAATGGTTGAGGAGGTAATACGTGTGACATATCACCAACATAATGGGGAAGCATAGAAACATAAAAACATCATGTATTTTTGCCAGTTTCGGAGGCAACTCCAGTCTGTAAGCAACTTCACCGACTCGCTCGGTGATCTAGTAAGGTCCGATGTAGCGAGGACTCAACTTACCCTTCTTAGCAAACCGCAGTACGCTTTTCCATGGAGATAATTTAAAAAATACCCAATCTCCCACATTATACACCCTATCAGTAGCGTGCTTATCAACTAGACTTTTTTATCGATCCTGGGCTGCTTTAAGGTTAGCTTTAATTATCTGAACTTTATGGGTAGTCTCATCCACAATATCTTGGCCTACTAATTCCCGCTCACCAACTTCTGACCAACAAAGAGGAGTACAACAATATTTACCGTATAATCCCTCGAAAGGTGACAGCCCGATGCTAGAATGATAGCTATTATTGTAGGCAAACTCCATCAAATCTAAACGCTTATCCAAGCGTTGCCGAACTGTAGCACTGAAGATCTCAACATATCTTCTAATGTTTGGATGGTTCTCTCGGATTGCCCATCTGTCTGCGGATGATACGCCGTACTGTAAAGCAATCTCGAACCAAGAGCTTCCTGAAATGCCACCCAAAACTTAGAAGTGAACCTAAGATCCTGATCAGAAATAATACTAACTGGAACCCCGTGGTATTTAACAATCCCTATTATAAATAACTCAGCTAATCGACTTAAGGAATAGTTCTCTTGAACCGATATAAAATGTGTTGACTTAGAAAGCCGATCCACTATCACCCATATGCCATTATATCCATTTCGTGTATGAGGAAGCTTGTACATGAAATCCATAGTAATATTTTCCCATTTCCACAGGGGAACAGAAAGTGGCTGCATCAACCCAAAAGGTTTCTTTTTTTCAGCTTTAACTTGCTGGCAAATTGCATACTTACTCACATATTCAACAATCTCTCTTTTCATGCCCAGCTAATAATAGAAAGGTCTAATGGTATGATACATCTTGGTACTCCCAGGATGCATCGCATAAGCCGATATATGTGCTTCATTGAGAATATCTTTCTTTAGTTCTGCAATATTCGGCACGTACATTCTACTTCCCTGCATAAGCATGCCATTTGATTCCCGAATTCTAATATCTTTCTTCTTCCCTCGTGACATTGCCTTTGCTAATTCCTGGGATTCCTTATCCTCTGCTTGAGCCTCTAGCACACGACCAATTAAAATTGGTTTGACCTAGAAACTGGCAAGTAAGGCTTCTTCCCGATCTATTACTCCCAAATCAACTCTAGTAGATCTCAATTCTACAAGGAAAGGGATATGGCAAGCATATAAAGCATTAAGTCAACCGTGTCATTTCTTATTAAGTGCATCTGCCACCACATTTGCACGACCAAGGTGATACTCAATCATGCTATCATAATCACTAAGTAATTATATCCATCTCTTTTGTTGAAGGTTAAGATCTTTCATGGTGAATAGGTACTGAAGGCTTTAATGATCTGTGAAAATCTTGCACTTTTCTCCATATAAGTAATGTCTCCAAATCTTTAGAGCAAAAATGATGGCTACTAGCTTGAGATTATAGGTAGGGTAATTCATCTCGTGTGGCTTCAACTATTGTGAGGCATATGCAATCACCCTACCATGCTGCATTAATACGCAGCCTAAGCTATTTAAGGAAGCATCATTGTAAATCTCAAAATTACCATCGTTGTCTGGAAGCACCAAAACAGGTGTGTGGGTGAGATAATACTTTAGCTGCTGGAAACTTCATCACAATCATCGTCCCACTCAAATCTGACATCTTTTCTAGTTAACCTCGTTAGTGGTAAAGCTATAGTAGAGAAATCGTTAACAAACCATCGATAGTAACCCGCTAAACCAAGAAAACTTCGTACCTCAGTGACGGTTCATGGCTGCTCCCAATTTTCAACTACAGCTATTTCTACGAGTCCACCTATATACCCTGGGTTGATATTACATGCGCCAAGAATGCCACTTGATTTAATCAAAACTGGCATTTGCTAAACTTAGCATATAATTGGTGTTCCCTCAATTTCTTCAAAACCAGAGTGAGATGTTAAGTATGGTCTGCTGTAGACTTAGAATACACCAAAATATCATCAATGAAAACGATAACAAACATGTCGAGGTATGGCTTAAATACTCGATTCATTAGGCCCATAAAAGTTGTTGGTGCATTAGTTAACCCGAATGGCATCACAAAGAACTCATAATGACCATAGCAAGTCCTAAAAGTTGTCTTATGAACATCTTCACTTCTAATCATTAATTGATAGTACCCGGATCTCAAATCAATCTTGGAATACACGCAGGCCGCTCGAAGCTGATTAATTAGATCATCTATACGCGGTAATGGATAACAGTTTTTAATCGTTACCCGATTCAGCCGTCGATAATCTATACACAACCTCAAAGTTCCGTCTTTCTTCCATACAAATTAAACTGGAGCTCCCCAAGGTGAAGTACTAGGTTGAATGAAACCCTTATCAACCAATTCTTGCAACTGAGTTTTCAATTCCTGCAACTCTGTGGAGCCATTCCATAAGGAGTTAAGGAAATAGGATATGTACCTGGGAGTAATTCAATAATGAACTCCACTTTTCTATCTGGTGGTAATCCAAGCAAATCGTCAGGGAAAACATTAGGGAAATGTCTAACTACTCGAACATCCTCCACACGAATAGGAGTATCCTCATTCAATACCACATGAGCCAAATAAAATTGACAACCTTTCCTTAATAGCTGCTTAGCCCTCACAGAAGAAATGATGTCATGCTTTAATCCACTACGTACACCCACAAATGTAACCACAGGCAAGCCTGGCCGATGAAAATCGACTATCTTCTCATAACAATCATGCTTGGCACGATTGTAGTGTAACCAATCCATGCCCAGAATAACATGAAAATCAACTATATCTAATGGAACCAAATTAGCCGGCATAACGATGTCCTCCACCAAAACAGGACATCCCCGATATACCCCACTAACATAACACGTCTCACCTCTAGGCATCGAAAACTGTAACTCATACCCAAGAGGTGTAGGGTAGGGTTGCGTCGTCTGAACGAATGTATGAGAAATAACAGAGTGTGTTACCCTATAATCAATTAATACTCTAGTAAAATGGCCAAGGAGATTTAACGTCCTCGTAATCAGATCGGGGTTATTCTGAGCATCATGTAAGGAGATATGGTGAACACGGCCTTTTTTCTGTTGCCATCCTCTATGACCTCTATTAGCTTGATTTCCACATCCCTATGCACCTCGTCCCTGACCAGGCTGGTTAGGCTATCTCGATGATCCTGCACTGCTAAAAGCAACTTCAACATTCTGAGACTGTCATCCGGGATACCACTGTGGTCCACAGCTGAATACGAAGGATATGGAGTATAACCTCCTAGGTACTGAGGATAACTTCCCTGATGATACAAGTCATGTAGATACTGATATTGTCCTCTAGAATATGGAGCTATAACACCCTGATGGTGGTAGGCTCCACCATAACCCATCTAGGTATAACCACTGGACCCCTGAATCTGCTGGATAGAAACTGGTGGTGGCAAGGCAGATGGCTGGGATTTCTGTTGATTCTGTCGGCACTGGATAGCCCGATGTCCCATCCGGCCACAAGTAAAACATCCTATGTTACCTTGCCTACACTCCCCAAAATGTTGACTGTTACATCTACTGCAAAATGGACCACCATAACCACTAAAACCTCTCTGACCCTGGAAGCGAGAACCGCCTGAACGGCCCCCCCTCTGTTGCGCGGTGGAACTCAAACCTCCACTAGACGAACTGGAACTAGCACCATTTTTCTTAAAACTCTGCATCATGTGAGGTCTCTGTGATGACTATCCTTTATCTTTATTATCGTTTTTCTCCTGGCTGTTATCTTTTTCTGCTTCTCCTTCACTATTACTGGGCATGTTTTCAGAATCCTCAATTCGTAATAGAATCTTATTAAACTCCTAATAGGTAGTGTAGGGAGTCATGGTCGCCATAGAATCCATTTCTTCCTAGTACCCAATTTAAATTGTCGTAGCATCTCAGTAGGGTTCTCACCAATCTCTGGACAATCCCGAGACAAATCAATGAACTTTCTCTAGTACTCATTAGCTGACATTTTCCCTTGCTTTAGATGCGTGAATTCTGGCTTCTTACGATCTATATACTCTAGAGAAATCTCTTATGGAATAGTTGCTTAAAAATCTCCCAGTCTGCAGCTTCCTCTGGTGTCAACTGAAAATATTCTTGCCTCCACCAGGATGCAGACTCCTCACCTAAAAACCAAGTGGTCTTCTGTACCCATCTATCCTCAGGGAAGTTCCCCTGCCTCTACATCACTTGATAAGTTTTATCAACATGATTAAGCCAACGCTCGGCTTCCTCGGGCCCTTTAGTACCAATAAAATTATTCAACTTCAAATCACATACTGTCTCCAAAGGAGTCCACTGGTTAGGACGAAAGGAGGACTGAATGGCATTAGCAATAGCCTCCCAAGTTGAGTAATATCGGGGAAGTTAGACTCAGATGAAGTGCAAAGCTCTCTATGAGGCGGTATAGTTCTGATATAAGACATCAAAATAATTAGAATACTCACAAAATATGTAGGACTGCTAAACCTAGGCTATGATACTAAGCTGACACACCCCGACCTAAATTGAGGCATGCTAGCCGTCACATGGGGTTGACGTAGCCATGTGCGCAGTGCGGAAGTGATAGTGATAGAAAAGTATAGGTAAATAAAAACCAACTAGCTAATTGACACTAGGCTAGCATATTAGTGCGAGTGGAAGTGCTTAGAGTGTAAGTACATACACAAAACCAGAGCGCATGTATCAGAATGCAGTCCAGAAGTATAATTCCTAATTATACATATCATAAAAGAAACCCTACACTAGTGGATGTCTATCAGAACCGCGGTGAAGTCCTCGTGAGCCACCAACATGAACTTCTATCTAGAACCTGGAGGGGCGCAAAATATAAAGTGTGTGTGGGCAAAAACAAAACCATTTATCTTTTCAAATATAATAACCCCTCACCGTAAAACCCCATATAATTTCCCAGAAAACAGTACCATATACGTATATAATAACCCTGCTCAAAAGTAACAAGAATCGGATATATCCCATGTTAATCATCTCAACCATGAATAAGTAAGCTAGGTTGAATAACTCAATATAAAATAACATGTCAACCGAAGTCACCTAACGTGACCTGTACGGCTGAGTCTATAACTCATCAATCAAGTCCGGCACACGATTCAGAACCACCAAATGTGTTCTATACGACAGGCTAGGTGTAAATGAATACACTCAAGTGCTACGATCACGTGAAGGCTGTGCGAAGTATCGCAAGTCACCTACGAGTTGCAACCACCAAACGCGGTCTGTACGACAGGCTGACACTTGCCTTGGATCCAAGGTGAGCGTGTGGTGTGGGAGGTGAATGATCATGTGAAGGTTACCTGAGGCTTACCTGAGCATCCCCATATAAAGCAATTATGACATGGCATTTTGAACATAAAGACCATTTAAAACTATTTCTGGGAAAATGTAAAGCATATATACGTATATATAGAAAACCAAAAGCCCACTCACTGGTATGTAGTTGGGTCGTAACCCCCAAGTCTCGCCTGGCTGCGCTCGTCCTCCGAAAACGTCTTACCTATATATGGAACCACTATTTTAACGTCAATTTTAAGTACATAACCAAAATCGTGTAATAATTTCTCATACGTTGCTCAATTAAGGTATTTGAATATACCATCATGGCCTATTCCACACCACGAGCATCCTCATATTTTTAGAAAAAAATTTCGACGTCCCACGAACCCTCATGCGCCGGCCACTCGCAGTCACGTGCCTAGCATGCTGACGGTAACCCTAAATTCGTTGGGGAATATTTCGTTAAATAATAGGATATTCCGATAAATATACCTGACGCCGTTAAGAATATTCCGTCAAAGTTGACGGAATATTCTCTGTCTTCTCTTGTGGTTCGCCGAAATACTTCACCGGCTTTCGCCGCTGCACTCGCCAGTTTCTGGAAAAACTTTGAATCTCAATATCTCCATCGGTTCAACACCAAATTTCACAAATTTTATATCAAATTGAAGCCCTGAGCTAGAAGAACACGATCTTACCTATTTGGGGTCCTAAATACGGCAAGAAATTGTCTGAAAAACCCTTGACATTCCAACTAAACCTGTAACCCACTACCGAGGTTATTTTGATGTCCAACTTAACCAAAAGTAGTCTAAAACACTAGAGGAGTTGTAACAATACCTTTCCAAGTCTAAATAGAAAGTAAACCTCGACGATCACGTTGGAGAAAATTACACTCCTTGCCGGAGCTCGGGTTTCTCGAGTTCTACCAATCTTCCCTTCAAACCAAGGGTACGGCTTAACTCTTGAGGTCAAGAGAAGCATAATAGTGTTATCCTTACGCTTGATCTATAAGCTTTTGAAGGGTTTTGAGAGCTATGAGCTCAGGTTGTACAGAAAGAGAAAGTTTGAGAAAATGAGAGAGTTAGGGAAGAAGGAGCACGTGTGTAGGTGTGTGTGTCTCACGGGATTGGGAAGAAATAGAAGGAGTAGGGCCCTGATTGGGCTATGAGATTTAAGGCTAACAATTTAAATCAAAACAACCCACAACTCCCTTATTCCTCCACAACATTTTCTCTACACACCCGACTCTGATTGGGCCATGAGATGTTGAGCTTTATACCATTAGAAAGATATGTATGTTAGCTTTCAGAGGAATTTTACGGACTCCGATTTCATGTTTTCTAGACAATTTTATGAAGATTTCATGCAAAACGTTGGTGAGCCAAGTCTAAGTGGAAATTGCAAACTCTGTTGGTTTTTTTCAAGTCACAATTCAACTGAAACATGTTGGAGATGACTTTAATCCTGTTTCAAATGGGTCTGGAGTAATTTACATGGGAAGTTTGCTCACCACATCGTTAGTTGTCCAATACAAATGAGGAAAATATTGTAAAAGACCTAATCATGCTAGGATTTTGACGAATATATCAAGGAGAGATTGTATGAAGCCATGGGACGTTCTTTTGGGGGATTCTCTGTGACATTTTAAGGAGGGAAGCAGCAACCATCTACCATCGTTCAGTTCTTCTATATTTCAATATCGTTCATAAGTTTTTCATGTTCTTTTCTAGACTTTTCATTATGTTTTGGTACTCTATGAATAACTAAACCCTTTTTCTATGGCTAGGATGATGCCCTAGCATGAATGTTTACAGTTTTCAATGACTATTGATGGATATTTAGTTTTATTTGATGAATTCTTATTCACTTCAAGACTTGAATGCATTGAAGTTCTTCGATTGATCACCTTAGGGCTTTGCATATAGTAATTTGAAGGCGGATTTGAGGCATAACTGCAATATAATTTGAACTAGCTTTATGGTTTGCATGATTCTTTGGTTCACTTGTACGTAATGAGTTCTACATGTTAAATTTATGCCCAAACTAGATAGATTGCATGTTAGGATATAATATCTCTGCCTTAATCGGAGAGAATCATATACTATGGAGAACCATGGTCTATAGTGCCTTAATCAGATTTAGATATAGGAATTGTCATCTAAGAGATGAAATATTCCTATTGAATGAATTGAACTTGAATTGGATTGGTTGTAGTTGATTCTGAATCCCTAGATTTTCATCACTTGCCTTAAAACTCAACGTTTTCTTCTCTTTAATCTTAGTTTTAATTTTAGGTTATGTTTTTTGTCACTTATAAGATCATCACAACAAACTCTTCACATCTTTGGTTGAATTGATAATTAAGATCGAGTCTAGTTCGTTGTTTGGGTTTATATTTTTAGGTTTGTGTGTCTTTAATATAATTAGATTTGGTTTAGTTTATCCTCATGGGAACGATACTTGGACTTGCCAAACGCTATATTACGACTATCTTGTGCACTTGCAAGTTTACACCACTTAATCACCACGGCATGGCATGCTTGTAAATATATTCTTCATCGATCCTATGCCTTGGCATGTGCTTGGGCTTGAATGTAGGCTTTGCATGACATTTGGGCCTTGAGACTTGATTGGATTGGTGTGTGACATTTTTGGGCCCCAACATTAGCCCCCTTGATTATTTGGGCTATAAGATACTTTGAGCGGGTTATGGGACTCTTCCTCTTCCTGCTTGGCAGCTGATCACTCCTTGCCGTTGTGCTCCCTTGCTTCCCGTGCACGTCCAATCATACAGAGAAACTCTGGGTACTCCCCGCATCCACTTGGTAACTGTTACAAACTGCTCTTCTCCCTAGTACAAGTATTTAATTTGCCCTTGCTCTCCCTCTCCTCCTTGAATTCTCATTCCTCCTTCAAATTTTCATAACTGCTTTTTTTTTTCTCCAAATTTTTCTTTGCTTTCTACGCTGGGTTGTGTCATCTCGTTCATATTTCTTCGAGTTTTGCGATAAGGCTTTATCCAGGTAAGGAAATTCTTCCCTTGACCCCCTTTCGGATTTTTCTTCTCCTTTTTGTCTTTTGCATTTGCCATGTGAAGAAATTAGGCATGCATCTTTCCTTTTTTGATTGTGTGTTTCAAAGATTCTGGGGTTTCTCCATGGACGTGGAAGGGGTGTGGATCTTTCCTTCGAGAACTCAGACTCAACTTCTTGGGTAGCCTTGCTACTTCGAAATTCTGTGTGTTTGGCCTCTGCGATTTCTCTTATATGATAGGAGCATATTCATGCGACTTAATTAGCTTGTTCTCGTGCATTTATGTTGTGTTTACTTATCTATTTCAGTGTTTAAGGCCACTTTTGTGTATTTTCAGATTATAAGGCCAAAGTGTGCAAGAAGATGCAAATTGGAGTCTTTTGGAGCGAAAGAGGAATGGATGAGTTGAAGACTTGAAGAAATGACGAATTCCTACGCCAACGATGAATTCTTACCAAAACGAAGAATCCTACTCAAACAAGGCTTCCTATTTTAGGAAAGTTGACCCTAAGTTTCCCGTTTTGGTAACCTTTCCTAATTCTAAACGTCCATATTTTCTAGCCACTTTATATGCCTCGTATGCAATTTAGGACACAAAATCATGGCCCTAGCCCAATTACATAGCCTTAGCCGTGACTTTTCCCTTCTCCCTTCCCTTGCCGTGCAAGGGGGGCCATTTGTGTCCAAAATCATTCACTTAAACCCCATTGAATTATCACCCTAATTTCAACCTAGCCGCAAAAACTCCCATTCACCATATATTATTATTATTCTAAGCCGCACCAGATTTTGGATATTTTTCTTCTCAGCCGTGACTCCCCTTATTTCTCCCCCATCAATCCGTGCAACCAATATCTCCATAATTAATTCACAAAAAGCCATAACCCTAGTTCACTAAAAAATGCCGTGCACACATCTCTCATTTTTGGTCTCCAATAGCCGCAACACATCCCATTCTTTTTTGTTAGCCGCAGGCCATTAATCAACAAGCGGTGCATGCCATTTTAATATTCAGCCCATTCCCATTATCAAATTCAACCCGTGCATTCCCCTCCCCCCCATTAAAAAGCCTAACACAACAACCTAATTATCCCATCACCCAAAACCTAATGGCCGCAGCCACCATTCTCCCAAAAAAACTGTGCAGCCGCAACTTCCACATTTAATTCATTCCAGCCGCAGCCTTCCTCCACCCTTCCAGCCACCATACCAACCTTCCTCCATCACTCCACCACCTTGCCGCACCACCACACTACCTTAAACCCATTCCCAAACCAGAAAATCAACCAAAAACACCATTTAACCTCACTGTCGCAGCAAGGAGAAGAGGAAAGAGGAGCTTCGACGCGCAGAAATTCAAGTGGATTCGTTGGGCGTTCTAGGTGTAATCCATCCTTTGTTCTTTATGTTTAAATTCAATTGTATTTCTCTTTTTGCGAATATGAGAGGCTAAATCCCCCTAGTTAGCTAGGGGGTGATTCGAAACCATGGTTATATTTGCAATATGAATTGATTACTTTTGGTTGGAATTTCATGAATGTTGGATTCAATTCATTTAACTGTTTGATTGATAACTTGTTTGTGTATGTTTATTGAGAGTGCACGCTTAATGTTCATGCATGAATTTGACGCTAGAATATAAGTGAGTTTCACCTAATAGTTATGAACTTATATTCACAAGTAGTGGAGGTTGCTTATAAACAATCGCGTTAATTGAATTCCTGGCAAGAGTATCATGCTTTTCATAGTTACAAATGCCTTGTCGATGCTTATAATTTCCAAAGAACGTAATGATTCTAACTTGTATCTTTATCATGCTGTTCATATAGAGAACTTGTTAGAAATAATTTGTTTGCGATGCATATTCATCCAATTCAATGATTCTAGGGAAATTTGAAGGTTAATTTAAGCGGACCTAATTAACTTGGAGTGTCGAGTTTCATAATTCATCGAAAGACCAACTGAAAATCATTTTGTATGCAAGTGTGACATGTGTGGAGAAGAACCTTCTAGCTAGCATTCATTCCATATTTCATCACATTCATATTTAAATTCTGCATTTAAATTACAATTTGTGCATTTAATTTATTTTCGTCAAAACCTCAATCCCCCTTTACTTGAGTGTCTAATTTAGTTAGAAAGTGTCTTAGTTTGTGTTCATTAGTGTTTTGTATTCTTTGAGTCTTTTGATTTGTTTTAGTGTTTTATCGTTTAGTTTGCATTCTTTGAGTCTAGTTTAGTGTTTTCAAACTTTATTTTACGTTTTTGAGTCAATCTCCAAGTGATTTTGCAATCCCTCCTAATCCCCGGTTAAGAACGATCCCTACTTATTCATATACTACAATTGTCACAAGAGGGTTTTAATTTGTGTGCTTACTTAGTTCGCATTATCATACTTTCCATGTATGCTATGCAATTGTCATTTTGCCTTGCCTCTTTACATGTTGGTGCACACTTGAGCACTTTCGCTGGCTAGATATTTTAGGACTTTGATAGCATGGCATGTGCAGGGAAAGATTCATGTGTTTGTGTGATATCATGTAGGGAAAATAGTCCCATACTAAAGTCCTAGACTTTTGCATGAAGGGCTTTGATTTTATACACGTACCATTTTGCCTTCCTGGGGTAGATTCCTTATCGTGTTTCACCTTGTATACTTGCACGTTTCTTCTTGCATGTTGCACTGGCTTATGATATCTATGGTTTGACGTTTGTTTTCCATAGGTGCATTATGGCTGCGGAGTCAGCAAAGTACCTAACTACGGTTGATGGGTCCATTACTACTGAGGATCGACTTTGACAAGGCAAGCCGCCTCCTCCTCTTGGTTCTCAAAGCAAGGCTTTCAAGGGGGAAGAGCCTTCCTTAGATTCAGTCCCTCCTATTAATCCCAAATGTTTTTCGCAGTGCTGCCTTCCTTAAATTCGGTCCCTCCTATTGATCCCAAACATTTTTCTCAGTGCTACATTGAGAGTGGGTTGTTTCCCGCCGTGCCTATCCATTTCGAGTTCTTCTGTGGTGAGGCCACTGGCTAGGCAAATTGGGTGGATACTAAGCCTAGCTTTGCAAACCAGTGTGCAAACTTAGCAAAGGCCAAGGTTTTGAACGTTGTCTTCATGACCAAGAAGCAAGTTGTTCGTCTCGAGCCTAAATTTCTTTGCCACGTGGTTAGGCAGTGGAGTACAAAGACCCATACTTTTGTTTGTGCTTAGGGAGAATTTACCCCTACCCTGGAAGATGTTGCCAATATTATGCATCTTCCAATTGCGGGTAAAATAAATCCCTTCCGTTACATCATTCCTTTTACAGACACATACATTTTTTATGTTTTGAAGAAAGGTGCTTCTACCTCTCAGAGCAAGGCATTTCACTTCAGCAAATGGATCAAATACTTTTGGCAAAACAAACAAGAGCTGAACTGCAAGTTCGAGGCCATGTTATGTTTATGGCTAGGCCACTTCGTCTTCTGTGATAACAAGGATACCTTCAGTCGTTAAGTGATTCCTTAGGCCATGGCAATCTCATACGGCCAAGTGGTTCCGCTGGTTTCACTGTTTCTCGGGCTCTTCTACCATGAACTGGACCAGCTTCACACTTTGGTAGAGCAAGCCACGGGTAGTGCCCTGTTAAAAAGTTTTTTTTTTTGGCTTCCTACAAATTTTCTTGCAGGAGCGTATCAAAGGTTTAAAGATAACTCATTACCACTCTCGGACGGTGAAAAACCATTTTGTTATTGACTCCTCATCTTATTTACCTGAGAAGCTCCATCTGGCTTGTCGCTGGTTTGGGAAGATTCCAGCAAAGAAGCAGGACATCTTGGAGCTTTTAGATGACATGAACAGCTTTGTTTTCCATCCATACATGTCAATCCCCGAAGGTTTTGCCTCCGTGATGTTTTTTATCAATGTTGTTTATGATGATGATCTAAGTGTGATGTCAATTCCTCTCTTCGAGAATCTAGATTTCTTTTCATTTACTAAAAATCCATTGACTATGTTGGCTCATTCTTCTTATTTCTAGGGGGAAGATAGTGAGGAAATGAGTGCATTTTACTCTCCTTTCCGAATGCGACGGCAACTGGGCTTTGACCAAGGTGTGCCAATGTCTTTCCCCATTAAAGCTAAGACCTCTTTCAACAATCTGTTTTGGAGTTTTGTGTATGTGCCTCCGGAATGTTTTCGCCTTTTCCAGTATATTACCAACCGACTCGGGTGGCATCTCTAACGGCTATGCTGCTTATTGGTTGAAGTGTTTCTCTGTTATCGCCAAGTTTCATGGTGACAAGCAGCAGCAATTGTCTCTCAGCGTTGTCATCCATCCCAAGCTAGTGTTAGAGCGTATGACTGCTGCTTCTGGTTCGAAGCGCCGATGCCCTACTGCAGCTGAGGAAAGCAATGCTTCGAGTGACTCTTTCTAGAGCACTAAGAAGAGTACGTCGTCAGGTTTTGGCAAAGGAAAGTTTGCAGGTCATGGGAAGAAAGCAGCTTTGGGTATATTTCTTATCTTCACTTCTCTTGCCAATCTTCATTTTGCATGTTTTTCCTAAGCACTTTATATGTTATGCCTTAGATGATGCAATGAAACACTTCAGGCCTTGCATGGTAAAGGACGACCTTCCCAACAATAAGCCTAATGCTTCCCTTACTCCAAAGAAATCAAAGAGTGAAAGTTCCTCGGGGAAGCCAAAGCTTGGTAATGAGTCATATTCCCTTGTTTCTTGCTTCCATTGTTTTTGGTTGTGTGCTGATTATAAATTTTATTATAGTCAAAACTCCTACCAAGGAAGTAGCTCCCGCTGGCTCTACACGTATGACCATAAGTGCTCAAGCGTCTGCCTCTTCCAGCACTCCCAAGCCTCCTGAGTTCCTTGATATTACTGAGGTAAATGAGGAAGAGCGGAGTGCTGGGGAAATTAAAGGCGATGAGGCAACTGGATGGGGTTTAGTCGTCGAAGAAAGTAGCAATACAAGTGCCAAGTCTGACCTTGGGAGTGGGGAACATCATCAAGCTTTCCTAGGGAAGGATGAAAACTGCGGTAGAGAACCAAGCAACAAGGATGGCAACAAGGTAGCAGAGGATGTTGATCTCGATAAAGTTTATGGGTTTTTAAATACAAAGGTATGCCTTCCTATTCTCTATTAATGCTTAACCTTGCATGAATTTGCTATTGCCATCTTTCCTTTTAAGCCTTTGAAAATTTTGATTAAGCTTACATGCGTTTGTAAGAAGTAACTAAACTTCTTCTAGCATGTTTACTTCCTGTTTTTGCATGTGCATGTATAAGCATGTTGATCTGTTGGAATTTTGCCTTGGATACCTCTTGTGAGCCGTGATACTATGCGTCTCTGCTTTTTTATATGTTTCCTTACTTGTGCGTGCTTTCTTTGCTTTCCTTGTAGGTGAAAAATGGTGCTGCAGAGGCTATAGAAAATGTTCAAACCCCCAGTTGCGTTCTTCCCAAGCATACAGTTTTTCTTGAAGAGGATCTTTCCCCTGAGAAGTAGGCTTTGGTTAAGGAATGGGCATCATGGCATGAAGCCCTCGAAAAGCTCAAGCATAGTATTGCTAATAAAGTCAGGGTGTTAAGTTTGATTAAGGAACTGATTCCTTCCAGCGAGGCTTTTTCTTCCAGGGTTGACTTTAGGGGAGTGAAGGTTCGTTCCAGGCTAGCTGAGGCACTTGGCTAGTTCTTTGAGCGTGTTGGGGATGCAGATGTGAGCTTGGTAGGTTTATCTCCTTTTATGTGTGGGGTGATCTTCGAAGAACTCGGGCTCCTACTTTATGGTATGGAGCACACTTCCCCATTAGAACTCATCGAGCACAGACTGTTATGTTGGCGAGATATTATCAGTGATGTAGCTGCTTTGGGTGTGGCGGTGGGTTCTCTAGTGAGAAGATGGGAGAGTTGCACGATACCGTGTTTGGACTTGAAAATGAGAAGGGTTTCTTAGACCCATTCATCAAATTCAACAAGTTGATGCATGCTCTTGAGCTGCAACATAAGAAACTAGAGGTTTAGAAGCTCAAGTTGAAGAAGTTGGTATGTAAGAGCTCTAAGGAAATAGTGGCATGCCTTCAACTTGTTGCGGATCAGTTGCATGCTGGCACCTTTAGTAGTTCCTCCAAGAGGTGGTGTTTTGAGCTTAACTCCTCACCTTTCCTCAGTTGCGCGCTTTGCATGACTATTTGAATTTTTCTAACCATCCCTTCTTTTTCTTAGCAAAGCATGAACCTTGAGATGTTGAAGTAGCGTACCATGAAGAAGATTGCTTTCCTTACTCCACCTTTAATTTTATTTGTAATTTCCATTTGGACAGCTAGTTTATTGCTTTTCGAACAATGGGCATGGGGCTGCTTTTCTTTGTATTTTGCTTATTTGCCTTTGACTTCTTCCTTTGGCTTTGGATGCTAATATTGATCTTAGCATAATGCTTGCAATGTCTTTAATCTTGCAATGACATTGGCTTTTTCTTACTTTAAGTGCATGAGAATTTGCTGGATGAAGTTATGTTTAGGTTTTGAGACACAGGCTTGAGCTTCCGTTTGCTTTCTTGGGGAAAATAGCTGATCATGTCGCTTGGCACTTTGCCAATGAGTTTCCCTAAAGGAAGATGGAAAAGATGTTGTAGCTTCCGTAGGGAAGCATAGCATGTCAAGAAAGCTTGACTTGCTAAGCATTGATTTGCATTGGTAGGCTTAGGGTTAGTGATATAACCATAATTGCGTACATTTTCATGCCCTTTAGTTTAGGTTCTTGTTATGTTTTTGAGTGAATTTAGTTTGTTTCACTTAGTTTTATGTTTTTCTTAGATTTGAAGAGTGAAGATGAAGAAAGAAGGAAAAAGTGTTGGAGATATGCCCTGAAAGTCAATCTTTGGAAGAAACCTTTCAGGACAATGTCTGAATGTATGGTTAAGTCTAATACATTAAAAGGGGCAAAGTCACTTATTAAGACTATCTTGATGAATGATACACGTCCAAAATGGTGAGTCCATGGACAATGGATCAATGGAAGAAGTAATCTAAAGATGTTAGACTACTAAGACCTTCTTCACGTAACCATAATGTCCAAAAAGGTTCCTAGTCATACGATTGTTAGAGGGACGCTGAGAATCCGGATAGACCAATACATAGTATGTCTGCTTCAATTGGTAGGATGGCAAGTCTCAAGCCATTCGTGTAGAAACACTAAGACAAGTATGTAGGTGCTCGTTAAGGGAATGAGTCCACTAAACACAATCAAAAGAGAGTACTTGCATGGAGGTCTACTCACACATCAAGCAAGTAACTCAATTGGTTGGAATAATGCAAGTCCTTTAACCTGAGACATCATAGTTGTCCAGTGGTTAGGTCCTTGGTCTTTGATAGTGTCAAAGGCATTCCGTTCTAGAGTGTCCACAACATTGTTGAGGTTAAGTTGCCTAATCATGTAGACATGTGAATGTTCAACAAGGAATCTCTAATCCTCTGTACGAGAAGAAGAATACTCTAAGATATGATTCGGGAATCTTCGGCTGATGAATCGAGCGTAATGATGGAAGGCATTCCTATATGACTCAATTGAATCATATGACATAGTTTAATCACATTAGGGGATTGACATAAAGTATCCATACCCTAGTAATGTGATTGAGAGTATTGATTTAGAGAAGGATCGAATTACATTGTAATTCCAACTGAGTAGGTTCTCCGACCAAATTCTACATTAGCTTGGGTAGCCATGAAATATGGTTAGATTTCACTCGTGGCTTGTGGGTCCTTCTTGATGATTGAATAAGTAGTCATCAAAGAAGGAGAATTAAAAGTAAGTTTTAATTCACTAAGTGATTGGATAAATACAAATCCATTGGATTGGTACCAATCATGTGACAGCCCGTTCCAGAAATTTTAAAATGTATGTGTGAAAAGACGATTTTGCCCCTGGGGTGATTTTTCGTGTGTGGTTATTTTTGGGGTTTTGTTGGCAAGTTTTGGACTACACACACACTCTTCCACACCCCACACCCTTTTCTCCAACCTTGCACCCTGTCCCGAGCTCCCTCTCCCTCTCTTTTCCATCCAATACGTACGGACATACCCCAAAACCCATCAAATCTTCATAGATCGAGGAAACAAGTTACATATTCACGCTCGTGAGGTCCGTATGAGTCTAACCATACCCATTTTAGGTAAGGGTACCTTCGTTTTCACGTCGAACTCGGGATACCCGATTTTTGTCACTGTTCATGTGAAGGAAAATTTGTGAAAAACATGTTCATTTAAGCAACATCAATAGCATGCAATTAACAATTAAAGGCGGAATCATGCTTGTATGCACTTAAAACAAAACATTTACCCATGAAATTCAAAGCCTAGTAGATAGGTGAACCAAGACTCAACTCAAAACAAAGTGAGTTGAGAAATCAATACCTTTGTAGATTCCTCTTTGCATAAGCAAAGGCTAATCACCCAAAGAGAGGGCCTTCATTCCTTGCATCTTGGATCCATGGATTTGGATGGATGAAAAGGTTTCTCCAAGTTCCCAAAATTGAGAACCTCTAAGTCTCCACACCAAGGTATATTGTAGAAGAAATGAGTGACCTAGAGGAAGTAAGATTGCTAGCTATTCCCCTCTAGATTGGCCAAAATTTTAGAGAGAAATGAGAGCTTGTGTTCTCATCCTTTCCCCAAAAATAACCCCTTAGTAAATTTTAGGCTATAAAGTCCTTTATATAGTCCCTTCAAATAAGTGACCTAATGGACCAAAAGCCCTATTCTTTTACACATGGCTAGCCTATAGGTTTATTGGGCTTTCAAGCCCTTTGTTTTATTCAAGTTGTCATACAACTTGAGTTAATGGGCTTGACATTCAAATCCCATTGGGCCTTGCGGCCCAAAACTAACCCGAGGTCTTTAACGAACTTATTCGTTTGATTAATTAACATATTAATTAATCCTAGCCTTAGATAAATAATTAAACCATTTAATTATTCTTACTCATCTCCGTTGTTTCTTCAAACTCTACCTTACACGGTGTACGATCCATTAGGTTCCTTTTAGCGAGGCAGTGGGCGATTCAAACTCTTTCAAATCGATTGTGAATTGAAACTTACTTTCAATTCTCCCGTTAGTGATAATACACTTTTAGGGCTTCCACAAACCATGAGTGACACCTAGCAGCATATCATGGTTACCCAAGCTAATCAGAAGAGGTGGAGAACCTATTCAGTTTAGGATTACAAATGCAATACGGTCTTTCTCTAATACAATACTCTTGACCACATTGTTTGGTTTGATAGTTTATTCATGTCTACTATCCAATGTGAATCTTGTACTTATATGATTACCTTGAATGTGATCTGGAACGCATTCCAACATCTCATTCATACTCTGGCCAGAGATTCTAAATCATATCATAGAGTATTCTCCCTCAAACAGTTTGAAGGTTAGAGATCCCTTGTTGCGCATTCACTTGCCTCCATGGCTAAGTGGCTTAACCCCAACGATGCCGTGGACACCCTGATAGAGTGACTTTGACATAATCAAAGATTAAGGACCTAACCACAAGACAACTGTGATGCCTCAGGTCAAAAGACTAATTTGCATTATCCCAACCATGAGTTCTCATGTGACATGAATATGAGAACTCTTCGTTGATCGTGTTCAGTGAACTCATTCTCTATTGAGCACCTACGTACTTGTCTTGATGTCACACACACCAATGACTCGAGACTAGTCACTCTCCCTGAGAGAAGACATAGCACGTACTGATCTTAACGGACTGTCAATGCCCAATTGACAATCCTATGATCAGGAACGTTTAGGATGTGTCAACGAAAGAATGGTCTCATGAATCTAACTTCTTTAGATCGCATTCTTCCAATCACATATTCCTTGGACTTATCGTTTAAGCATATAACATTTATATTAGACGGCTCAAACAATAATCTTTGCCCTTTACATTTAAACTACATTAGTTTGAAATGAACTACATTAGTTTGAAATGTCCGTAAAGTATCATCATATGATTGGTTTTAGGGCACATTTCCAACATCATGCACACGTAAATTCTTATGTTTTTGGGAATTTCAAGCTTGTAGGAAGCTTGGTGAGGTCCTTAGGAGGCTCGGAGTGGTTCGTTTGAAGGTTTTGGACGTCGGGATAGTGAGTTTCGAGGTTGGCCGGAGATGGTGGTGTTTTCCCAGCGAGATTTCGTGGATTTTAGCACTTGAAAGTGGTATGAACTTGTTCCTCTCGTTGTAAGCTTCAATTTGGTACCAATTTTGTGAAATTTGGTTGAAAAACGAAGAAGATATCACGATTTGAAAATTTCTCGATTTTCCGGCACCGTCCGGAGAAGACGACGGAATATTCCGTCAAAACTGACGGAATATTCCGTCAAAACTGACGGAATATTCCTAACGGCGTTAACGAAATCTGTTAAAATTAACGGAATATTCCTGACGGCGTTAACTGACGCCGTCAGCATGCCAGGCATGTGCCTGCGCTTGGCCAACGCGTGCGACGGTGGAAAATTTTTCTAAAAAAATGGGGATTTTCCTGAGGTTGAGTAGATCACGTTGGTGTATTCATACACCCCGTTTGAGCATTATATGAGAAGTTATTTTATAAGGTTGGTTATGTGCTTTAAAATTAACGTTTTTGTAGTTGTTTCGCATATAGGTGAGACGTATCTTGAGGACGAGCGTGGTCACTCAAGGCAAGGGGGTTACGACCCTTCTACATACCAGTGAGTGGGCTTTTGGTTTTCCGTATATACCTATATACTCATGTTTTCCCAAAAATTAATTTGAGACGTTTATTCGTTATTACGCCATGTCTATTGTTTGCCATCATTTATGCATTAGTAGTTGCATGTGTATATATATATATATATGTTTGGCGATGCGGACGCATGGGTAAGTGCCACGTGAGTATGATTTACATTTACGTTCAGTAGTGATTCTAGATACATAAAGAGCTCATAACCTGCACCCCCAGTGTTAGTGCTCCCGCCCAGAGTAGGGCACAGTCCTTCACGTGATGTTCACCTCCCGCACTATACGCTTATCTTGGATCCAAGATAGGTGCATAGTCCTGTCGTACATACCACTTTAGGTGGTTCCGACTCGTAGGTGACCCGCGATCACTCGCCCATCCTTCACATGATCGTAGCACTCGAGCGTACTTATATTACACCCAGGCCTGTTGTACAGACCACTTTAGGTGGTTCCGACTCGTGTGCAGGTATAGTTAGTGAGATGGAGATTTGAGCTCTAGTTTCAGCCGTACAGGTCACGTTAGGTGACTCCGGCTGATAGTTTTCATAGCCTTGATTTTGACATTCCTGAGCACTTGCATATATTCGAGGCATTTAGCATGGCACAGTTTTCGAGCATGATTATATATATGTATATTATGTTTCTGGGATGTATACAGGTTTTACGACGAGGGGTTGGAACTTGTTTTGAAAAGCTTTGTTTTTGCCCACTCACACTTTTGTTTTGCGCCCCTCCAGGTTCTAGTTGGCTAGCACGTTTGGTGGATTCCCTGAGGATTTCCCCTGCATATCTGACAAACCGTCACCAGTGTAGGACCACCTTCGGGTGTACTTTTGTTGTGTCGTTTTCTCCCAGACTGCATTAGGTCTTCGTGCTCTGAAATTTGTTTTTACACTTTGCTTGCACATGTGTATCTTTACCTTGTGTCAATCCGGAATTTATTTATTCGTACATTTATTATTGTTATTTATTTAGCTTCCGCACTGTGCACATGGTTACGTCACTTCCACGTGACGACCAGCATGCTTTGATCTCGGTCGGGTTCAGAGCATAGGTTTTCGCAGTCCTGTACTTTTGTGAGTATTCTAATGGTTTTGGTGTCTTTTGTCAGAATTATGCCGCCTCGTCGGGAACCACGTCGCTCTGCTGAGCCTAGTTTCCCCGATGTAGCTCAGCTGGGGGAAGCTATCGCTACAGCTATTCATTCGGTGCTCCGCCCTCCCCAGAGGACTCCTCTGGAGACTATGTACAATTTGAAGTTGGACAAGTTCGAAGGCAACAAGGGCTTTGAGGGTGCGAAGCGGTGGCTAGAGCATATTGAGAAGACGTTTCGTGTTTTGCATAATCAGGGGAATCTCTCTGTCGAGAAGTGGGTAAAGACGACCTCGTGGTTTTTGGGTAAGGATTCTGCATCCTGGTGGGAGCAGGAACTTCGTCGTTTGACTCCAGCGGAGATGACTGATTGGGATGTTTTCAATGAGTTGTTCAGGAGGAGGTTTGTACCACCGGAGTATATTGACCGTAAGAAGCAGGAATTTACTGAGTTGAGATAGGGGAAGCTGACAGGAAATGAGTACTACAGGAGGTTCACTGATTTGTCTCGCTATCATCCGGATGTTGCTGGCAATCCAGCGGAGATGCTTCGTCGTTTCCGTTTAGGCACTAAGAAGAAGTGGCGTTCAATGGCGACCACTACCCATTGTGATACCTACCAGAAGTTTTATGAGATTCTACTGAGAATTGAGGATTCAGAAAATATGTCAAGCGAGAGTGAAGAGGAAGAGAAAGATGGTAATCAGAAGCAAGATGATAAGGGTAAAGGTCAAGCGTCGTTAGGGCCTCGTCAGACTCAAAACTTCAAGAGGGGTGGCACTAGTTCTAGCTCTTCTAGCGGTGGTTTTAGCGCCACTGGTCAGGGCTGTGGTGGTAGGTTTGTTAGTGGTGCTAGAGGCCAGAGACAGGGTGATGGTGGTAGAGGTAGGGCCCCACTTTGCCGCAGGTGCAATAATCGGCATTTTGGTGAGTGTAGGCGTGGCAGCAGTGGTTGCTTTACTTGTGGGCAAATGGGACATCGAGCTGCAAATTGTCCCCAGAGTCAGCAGAAGCCACAGCAGACTTTCTTGCCACCACCTGCACCGATCCAGCAGATTCCTGGTCCTAGTAGCTATGGGCAGACGGGTCGAGGTGGTGCCTTTTACTATCAGGGCGATGCTGTTCCTTATGCCCCGGGACAGTATCAGTATCCCCAGGATCCATATTCTCAAGATGGTTATCCTCAGTATTCGGGTGGCTATATGCCGTATCCTCCAGTCTCAGCTGGCGGGTCTCAGTGGTTTCAGGGAGGACAGACGCAGCAGGGGGAGATTGCTTCGAGTAGTGCGGGGTCTTCGAGGCAACCTAGTTCGCCCAGTCAGGGGCGTGGTACTCAGAGTCGTGGTGGCCAGACGAGCAGAGGTCGAGCAGACCCAGGGGCGTATTCATAACATTTCTCTGCAAGACGCTTAAAACAATCCAGATTTGATCATGGGTACGTTAAATATCCTAGGTTATTTTGCTAGAGTATTAATTGATTATGGTGCTACACATTCTGTGATTTCTCATACATTTGCTCAAGTGATGCAACCTCGCCCCACACCTCTAGGGTATGATTTAGAGTTGGCTATGCCTAGAGGGGAGAGATGTATCGTAGATCGTGTGTACCCAGGATGTCCAGTGATTGTGGAGGATGTTGTTATGCCAGCCGATTTTATCCTGTTGGATATTGCTGACTTTGATGTGATTTTGGGCACAGATTGGTTGCATTTCTATCGTGTCAATATTGATTGTTACGGGAAAATAGTTACGTTCCATCGTCCTGGATTACCTGTGGTTACTTTTGTAGGTGAGCAGTGTGGGGTGAGACGTGGCGTTGCCGCCAGATCGAGACATGGAGTTCACTATTGAGTTGTTCCAGGTACTAATCCTATTTCCTTGACTCCTTATCGTATGGCTCCCGCTGAGTTACGGGAATTGAAAGTTCAGTTGCAGGAATTAGTGGATAAAGGTTTTATTCAGCCTAGTACTTCACCTTGGGGAGCTCCAGTGTTGTTTGTGAGGAAGAAAGACGGGACTTTAAGGCTATGTATTGATTACCGGCAACTGAATCAGGTGATGATTAAAAACTGTTATCCGTTGCCACGTATCGATGATTTATTTGATCAGCTTCGAGGTGCTTGTGTATTCTCCAAGATTGACCTGAGGTCTGGATATTATCAGCTGAAGATTAGTAAGGATGATGTTCCTAAGACGGCGTTCAGGACTCGTTATGGTCATTACGAGTTTCTGGTTATGCCATTTGGATTGACAAATGCACCAGCTGCTTTCATGGATTTGATGAACCGAGTATTTCAACCATATTTGGATAGATTTGTTATTCTTTTCATCGACGACATTCTAGTGTACTCTAAGTCTAAAGCGGAGCATGTTCGACATCTTACCTTGGTGTTGAAAAGGTTGAGGGAACACCAATTGTATGCTAAGTTTAGCAAGTGCCAGTTTTGGTTAGACCAAGTTGCGTTTTTGGGGCACGTTATTTTAGCTTAAGGTATTTTGGTGGATCCTCAAAGGGTGGCAGCTGTGGAGAAATGGGAGCAACCGGGAACCGTCAATGAGGTGAGGAGTTTCCTTGGATTAGCAGGGTATTATCGACGGTTTGTTAAGGATTTTTCTATGATTTCTTTACCACTGACGAGATGTGAGACTTATTCTTTTAGTGTATCCTCGTAGTATTTGTTGGTACGAATGCGTAGGCGAAAGCTGTTTGCGAGTCCGGATTATAACGGTATAGTTATAGATGTTTGAAATTTATTATTTAAAGTTAGATAAATAATTTAAGCTCCCATTTTATGGGAAGGAAGCCAATCGGTTTTTAAGGGAAGAAAAGTGACCAATCAAATAAAAGAAGGTTGACCAAACAGAAAGGAGAGGAGAAGAAAAAAAAAAAAAAGGGGGGGGGGGGGAAAGCCCAGCTTTCCCGTCCATACACCTGTGCGCCACCCAAGCTAAATTCTGGCGATTTTTGCCATTTCTTCCTTCGAATCATCACCATACAACACCTGCCACATCTTCCATCTTCACCCAAATTCGTGGGCTGTTAAGTCCAAAATCACCAAGAACAGTGCCGGAGCACCAGAGGTGTTCGAAGTCGATTTCACCGTTCCGGTGAGTTTCATTACCCACTATCACCCTAAATCAACTTCCCTTGGACCCAGGAACAAGACCCAACCAGTTGTAGGGGCGTTGGAACACCGAGGAATGAGAATCAAAGCTCGCCCATTTTAGGGTTTAAGACGGATTTAGGAGAATTTGAGGTGTTTCTCGGTCAAATTGGCCTTGGCCATAGGTATGAAAGTTGTTCCTCTCATTGAGATCTTCATTTCTATGAAATTTGAGAATTTTAGGAGATAGTTGAATTTTTCCAACGAACCATGACAGCCAGCCACCACGCGCTGCGGCGCGTGGGCTGAGACCCCACATGACCATCGTAGGCTTATTTTGATGACCCGATTCCATATTTGTCATTTTCATAGTGAAATTTTAGTGTTTTAATGAAAATTCGTAGTTGATCACCTAGTTGGCCACCACGAGGTCCTTGCATGAATTGACGATCTGACCATTGGATCGTCATCAAACTTTAATACATTATGGTATGTAATATTTGAGAATATTAGAAACTTACGAATTGGGAATCTGACATATGGATCTTCCTGAATTAGATTTGTAAGTTTGTAAAATAAAACATTGACCGCCACTTGAATTGACGATTGGCGGAGATCCAACCGTTGGATCATAATGAAACTTTAGTATGATGTTTTAGAAGCACGTTGTGGATCTTTGCAAGTTATGGATTGGAAATCCGAGATGTGGATATTTCAGATTGAGTTATATAGGGTTGTGGACCCTACCGTTGATCTTTGACCGACGGTTGACTTTTGGTCAATGGATCTCAAATCATTCTAGAACGTCATTGGGATGTGTTTTATGTAAACTATGAGTTCTATGGATAAGAGTTCTGAGACATGACTGAATAATTGTTCTAGGTGAGGATCGCTCGTGACGTCTCGATATTTGTGCTTGGGAGCTGTAGCGCGGACCTAAGGTAAGTTGGTCTTTTCCCTTCTATCGTATATCTCTCTTTCTTTCTTTCTCTCTCTCTCTCTCTCTCTCTCTCTCTCTCTCTCTCTCTCTATATATATATATATATATATATATATATATATATATAAAAGATTGACATCTACACAAACGTTTATAAATTGAACATTTGATAGGAGCATATTTAGGCGACTTAGCTTTTTTTTTTACATTTATGTTGTTAGTTCATAGTTATTTTAGTATTTTAAGCTATTTTTGTGTGTTTGTAGGTCCATATGGCTAAAGTAGCAAGAAGGTGCATTTTGGAGCCTTTTGGAGCAAAATTGGACTTGGAATGGATAGCATATGCTTGGAGCAAAAGGATTGGACGAATTTGAAGACCTAAAGATGCAAGGATTCATAATCAAAGAAGGTTTCCTACTTGAAGTAGGATAGTTAAGCCAAGATTTCTTATTTTGGTTTGACCTTTCCTAATCCTAAATGTCTCTAAGTTCCAGCAACATTGAAGGTCTCTTATGCATTTTAGGACACAAACTAAACCTTCCTTGCACCATTCTAGCCCTTGCCGTACCCCTTTCCCTTTCTTTATTCCTTGCCACACAAGGTAGTCTAAATCCTTGCCTAATTTCAGCCTTTAAACACATTCCTATCCCATTCTAAATCCTTGCCGTGCCAGGAGATCGTTTCTTCCCTATTTTGTGTCCCAAGATCACATTCCTTCTTAATCCTAGTCAATGCCGCACCCTACATTCCTTTTCTCTCCTAATTTCTGGTTTTAATCTTTCCTTCCCTTTTCTTGCCGCATGTCACCTTCCTATTTCCTTTAATTTCTGATGGTATTTACTTATTCTGAGGAGATTCTGACCCTTAATGCTCTTGGACAAAATAGCTAAGTTTCAATGACCTTTCCTAACACTTTGCCGCACCATACACACATATATTCACTCATATACACAACCTGCCATCTAGACATCCATACTCATAAATCATCACTCTCCATTCATTCAGCCATCATCCTAACACACATCAAGCTGTAGCCTACATTCATTCTCCACCATCCCCATACATTCATACCTTCAACCACACATCCATACACTATTCCTCTACTTTGCCGAAATCTTTTACCAACCCAAGCCATTCCTAACCCAGAAACACATCCAAAATCATCCCCAAAACCTTTGTGCCGTAGCCTAGCAAGGAAGAAGGAGAATAGAAGAAGCCTTGGATGTATTTGCATTTAAGTTGGATTGTTGGAACGTTTTTAGGTGTAATCTATCTTTTGTTTTCAATGTTTAATTTAAGTTTTCTTTGTTTTGCTGTGAACATGAGAGGCTAAACCCGTTTTAGCTAGGGGAGGCTTTGAAACCATGATTATATTTGTGATATAAATTGATTAATTGCAGTTGTGATTTCATAAATTGTGAATGCAATGTACTTAATCGTTTGATTGAGAACTTATTCTTGTACGTTGATTAAGGAGGCCTACTTAGTTTGCATGCTTGAATTTGATGCTAGAATATAAGGGAGTTTCACATAATTGTTACAAACTTATATTCACAAGTAGTTAAGGTTGTTTATCACAATCATGTTAAGTTAAATTCCTGGCATGAGTATCATGATGTCATAGTTACGAATGCTTTGTCAATACTTATGATTTTCATAGAACGTAATGATCTTTGATTGTATCTCTATTATGATGTCATGTAGGGAACTTTTGAAGAATGTTTTGGGTTGTTGAATGATGTCATCCAATCCAATAACTAAAGGACAATCTAAGGATTAATTAGTGATGTCACGATTAATCTGGGGTGTTGAGGTTCGTGGTTTATTGAGAAAGCAACTAGAAATCAATTTGTATTCAAATGTATCAAGTGTGGAAAAGAATCCTCTAGCTAGCTAATCATCCATAGTTTTTCCCCAAATTCGTCCAAACTTTGTTTAAGTCTTTAAGTTACTTGTTCAACTTTAAATTCGTCCAAAAACCCAATCCCCTTTACTTTGTTGTGTCTAAATAGCTAGAATCTATCCAATTTGTGTTTTTAAGTGTTTTGAGTCAAAACCAATTCTATTTTCGTCCAAATTAAGTCCTATAGTCTAGTTTGAGTCTATTTCATTGTTTTGTGTTGTTTTGAGTCTTTTCAATTTGTTTTGAGTCATATAAGTTTAGTTAAGAGTCTTTGAGTCTATTTAAGTGTGTTCAAGCTTAGTTTTGTATTCTTGAGTCAGTTGTATTGGATTAGCAATCTCTCCTAATCCCCGGCCTAGAACGATCCCTACTTACATCTTTACTACAATTGTCAATAAGAGGGTTTAATTTGAGTGCTATTATTTATCACATCAATATTTCATATAATTATTGTGAATGCCTTGGAGGACTAGTACGAACTACGAATGGCTTGATCCCTATTTGGGGTACGTAGGCAGTCTAACAAGACGTTAGATGCAACCATATAATAATTGAGACAATAGCCTTGTTTGGGGAATTGAGCAATGTGAGGGACATTGGTGGAAAATGTGAGATTTAACCTTATGATTTGGTGGTTAAATTTTGGTCATAAATCAATGTGTGAAGAATCAAGAAATTAAAGTAAGGAAACGTAAGTAATGATAGTTAATTAAACTAGTGTTTAGTTGGGCTTATCACCGACAATTATTCCAAAAAATAAATAGTTTAGAAGTGGGGCGTTATAGATTATGCATTTCATCCCATGTTGTATATATATATTTAGAAACACTATGTTATGGTTGAGTATTAGATTGCATCATGGCATATCCATATGTATATTATCTGCACATAATTATTGTGAATACTTTGAAGTGCAAAGGTGAACGCAGGACACACAGGTAAGTTTAGGTGAGTTTATAGTATTGGTTAAAATGATGGAGTTATGGCATGACTACATTTATGTTTTAGGCAACTTCAACATTGTCGTACATGTTGCAATAATAGACAACTCCGACCTTGTCGTACAGGTTGCCCATGAGTCGTACATGTTATATTAGATGCAGTTAGAGCTCATAATCCAGCACCCCGGTGTTAGTGCTCCCCCCCGTGGCCAGGGCACAGTTCTTCATATGATGTTCACCTCCCGCACCTTACGCTCACCTTGGATCCAAGGTAGGTGCACTGTCCTATCGTCCAGACCACAATAGGTGGTTTCGACTCGTAGGTGACCCGCGATTATTCACACAGTCTTCACGTGATCATAGCACTTGAGCGTATTTATTTACACCCAGTCCTGTCGTACAGACCGCTTTAGGTGGTTCCGACTCGTGTGCAGGTATACTTATTGAGTTATTGGCTGGCATATTGATGAGCTATTGGCTAGCATGTTATTAAGCTATTGACTAGCATGTTATTGAGCAATTGCCTAGCTTGTTGATGAGTTATTGGCTAGCATGTTGATGAGCTATAGGCTAGCATGTTATTGACCTATTGGCTAACATGTTATTGAGCTATTAACTAGCATTGATTGATGAGATATGGATAAGTCGTACAGGTCACTATAGGTGACTTTCGACTTATATGCTAGCATTGATTGATGAGCTACTGATGCAGCCGTACAAGTCATGTGAGGTGACTCCGACTAGCATGTTGATGAGCTATTGGTTCAGCCGCACATGTCACAATAGTTGGATCCGGTTGACATAACATTTCATTTTGATTTATTTCACCTGGATTACTTATTCTTGTTGAGATATATGACATGGCATAACTATGAGACGGTTATTTTGGTTAAACTTTAGAGTTATAGTCACGCCTATTATTTTCTAGGAAATTATACAGGTGTTACGGCGAGGGGTTACTACCTTTGGTAATTGAAATTGGGTTGAAAAGTTTTATTTCACTTACTCACATTTTCTATTTTTGCACCCCTCCAGGTTCTAGCAGCAGAGTTCTGTATCAACAAGGATTCATGGCACTTTTCAGTACAGATGTCTTCTTATGATGGTATAATCATTATCTTACCTTACTGTACTATACCTATGCTCTGTATCACACATGAAATGGGTCTAGACCCGCTCATCACGCACTCGTGTATTTAAGCACTTTTAGGTTTTAATTTATTCACATTTTATACACTATCACACTTTATGACTTCTTCACCTTCCAGGTGTCGGCCAGCACAGCTCGATTTGGGATCTTAGTGGACATTTTGGGTCGGGGTGTGTCAAAACTTAAAGGTATAAACCTGCAAAACAAATGGAGTAACATCACAAGGTTAAGAAAAAAAAAAAGTGAGACAAACCTGTATATTGAGATGCATATTAAGTTGAGAAGTAGAAGCTAGGAAAGCCATCATAGTTTAAAACAAAGTAGCACGAGCTGCCAACAGAGGAGAATCATGCAATACTAAAGTTGGAGAAGACAATCCCATGTTAGCAAAATTGTATGCAACAACATTTCCTTCGCGAGATATGTGAGAAGCGTAAAAAGTCATCTTCCGAGTGCAATCCAAATAGATAGACAATTGCATCGAAGAGGCAAGGAGGATCAAAATTATCCGAATTGAGAGCAAAATTACACTAAAAGAGTCACTTTCCTGCCAAATGACAACCTCGCTGATATGCAAACTTTACACAAATAATAATTGCTGATAATTCTGCAAACAAAGAGTTGCGATGGTTAATCCCTTGGCATAAATCACCAAGAAATTGACCATGGTAATCCTTGAAAACTCCTCCACAAGTAGCAGGACCAGGATATCCTTTAGACAAACCATCTGTATTAAGTTTAATCCAAGGAAACCACGAAGAATATAAATTATAGGAAGAATAGATGACGCCTTGCGAGGGATAGGTTGGATCCCCAAAGAAGAAATGATACGAGGGTCAAAACCCTGAGAATAACTAGGAATAAACTTCCAACCATGAACAATCCTAGAACTGGTAGACATGCAAAGATGATGAAAATAGATTTGGCGACCCTAAAAAATAAACTTATTTCGAGCTTTTTAAATTGCCGAAATAGTAGAAAGACTTGCAAAATGCAAAGACTGTGCAACTGTTGGGAAAAGGATTACGCATTTAGACATCTCAAAAAATAGCCAGAAAATCAGGAACAAAAAAACAAAGAGGTACCAAATCGACATGCTAAGGCCATCTCCAACCGAGGGTTAGCCAGAGGGCTCATTTTAGCCCTCTGGCCCTCTAAGATATTAATATTTTAATGAACAGTATAGGGCCATATTTTCCTCCGTCTCCAACCGAGGGCTAAAGGGCCATAGGGCTCGTTTTAGCCCTGTCACAAAAAACCGTTTCCAACCGAGGGCCAAAAGGCCATAGGGCCAAACATAATTTATTATTTAAATTTAAAAACTACAACAACTTAAATTCAAATCCAACAACAACTTAAATTTAAAAACTACAACGGTAACTAGCCCAAAAATCCAAAAAAATTAGAACTTAAATTTAATGAATGGTTTAGGTATTTATAGGGGGGGAAAATAGAATTTTTAAGAATTAAAAAAAAATGGTGTAAAAAACCCAAAAACAAAAAAAACAAAAAAAAATTTGAATACAACGGCTAGTCAGCTAGCCGTTAGATTCAAATTTTTGTTTAAGCATTCCTTTCGGTTATAACCGACATGATTTTTGAATTTTTGGCTAGCCTCGGGCTGGCTGGCTAGTTGCATGTGGCCAGCCCTTTGGCCCTTTCAGATTTCGTGGGGGCCACCGGCCCTCTGGCCTAGCCCTCGGTTGGAGACGGTTTTCGGGCTATTTTCGGCCCTCTGGCCCTCTGGACCCTTTAGTTGGAGATGGCTTAACCACCTCCACAACTACCTAGATATCCAACAATCGAAGAAAAGGTGAACAGTAGATTCCTCATATTTATCGCAGGGATTGTTAAATACCACGGGGTTCCGGTTAGTATTATTTCTGATCGGGATCGTAGGTTCACTTCTAAGTTTTGGATGGCATTTCAGGAAGCTCTTGGTATGAGATTGCTCTATAATATAGCGTATCATCCATAGACAGATAGGCAATCCGAGAAAACCATCCAGATGTTAGAAGATATGTTAAGATCTTCAGTGCTACAGTTCGGCGATGCTTGGCATAAGCGTTTAGATTTGATGGAGTTTGCCTACAACAATAGCTACCATTCTAGTATTGGTATGTCAGCTTTCGAGGCACTCTATGGTAAATCCTGTCGTACTCCTTTATGTTGGTCAGAAGTTGGTGAAAGGGTGTTAGTGGGCCCAGAGATTCTTGATGAGACTACCTAGAATATTCAAGTAATTAAAGTTGACCTAAAAATGGCCCAGGATTGATAGAAAAGCCTTTCTGACAAGCACGCCATTGATAGGGTGTATAAAGTTGGAGATTGGGTATTTTTGAAGTTATCTGCATGGAAGGGTGTAATACGGTTTGGTAAGAAAGGTAAGTTAAGTCCTCGCTACATTAGACCATACCAGATCACCGAGCGAGTTGGTGAAGTCAACTACAGACTTGAGTTACCTCCAAAATTATCATGGGTGCGTGATGTTTTTCATGTTTCTATGCTTCATCATTATGTCTCTGATCCATCCTATGTGATACCTGCTCAGCCACTAGAAATTAATCCGGACTTGACATATGATGAAGAACCAATGATGATCTTAGACTAGAAGGATAAGGTTCTTAGAAATAAAACTGTGCGCATGGTGAAAGTTTTGTGGTGGAACCACTCAGTGGAAGAGGCTACTTGGGAGATGAAGGATCATATGCGAGATTTGTATCCACAATTGTTTTATGGATATTGATATGTTGTATGCTAGTGTACCAAAATTTCGAGGGGGGTAGGTTATGACAACCCGTCTCGAATTAATATATATATTTATCCTCGAATGTGTGGAAAGGACGAGTTTACCCTCGAGTTGTAGTGACGTGGACGTATGTATATGGTTTTAAATTATTTTCTTGTTGACATAATTAAATCATACTTGATGTCACGAGAGTGTTGACATGATTTAAGGCCAAGTTGGGTTCGTAACAAAAATCTTACGAATAAACGATCGTGTAATCGGGCTAAGGAAATGGACCAATCATCATACCTCCTACTTTCTTGGGTCCAATTAGAATTATGGGTTTGTTTTGAGTTAAATTGCTAGCCTTAAACCTTATGGACCAATCAGGGCCCTACTCTTTTATTTCTGCCCAATCCGGAGGCATACACACATACACACATACACATGCCAACCTCCTTCTTCCTCTCCGTCTTTCTCGAACTCTCTCTTTTGTCTATACAATCCAAGCCTTTAACCCTCAAACATCTTCCAAACTTCATCAATCGAGCTTGAGCTTTGCACCAACGTGTTTTTGGTGACTTCACGAACCCATCCGTGCCATTGGATCAAAGAACGGATCACGGGAACCCGAGAACCTAAGAGCTCCGGCGTGGTGCTTTGTTGGTCCTCAGTGATTGTGGTTATTTCACGGAGTTTTAAAGCTTAAGGAGTCTTAAAATTACTCCATAGAGACTTGGGACCAATTTTTGGGAAGATTTGGACATCGGGATAGGTTAGTTCCACGAGTTGCAGATTTAGCCAGAATATCAAAGGATTTTCAGACCATTTTTCGTCGGTTTTAGGACCTCTAAGAGGTGAGATCATGTTCTACTAGTTTAGGGTTTCAAATTGATATAAAATTTGTGGAATTTGGTTAAAAAATGAAGAAGATATTGAAGTTTTACGATTTTCCAGTTTTGGGCAATGCAGCGGTGGCCAGCGCTGGATTCTGGTGAACCATAGGAGAAGGAAGGAGAATAGTCCATCAACTTTGACATAATATACTAATGGTGTCAGGTAAAAGTTAACGGTATATGCTACTATTTAACAGAATATTCCCTAACGGCGTTAAATATTCCGTCCATGTGCCAGGCAAGTAACTGCGCGTGGCCGACGCGTGGGTCATTGGAAAATTATTCTAAAAATATAGGGATGCTCATGGTGTTGAGTAGGCCACGATGGTATATTCAAGCACCCCAATTGAGCAAGTATGAGAAGTTACACCGTTTTGATTATGTGCTTAGAATTAATGTTAAAATAGTTGTTTCACATATAGGAGAGACGTTTCCGGATGACGAGCGCAGCCGGGCGAGAATTGGGGATTTAGACCCTGCTACATACTAGTGAGTGAGCTTTTGGTTTTCTATCTATACACACACACACACACACACACACATAGGCGTTTCCCATAATTTGCTTTAAATGAAATTTCATTTAAAATGCCATGTCGTATTTGCTTTACATTTTAGCATATGCATTAGTATAGCTTTGCATAATATTACATGATGCTACGGAGGCCCAGGTAAGTTTAGGTGAGTATATATTGACGGTATGGTTGCATGGTAGTTGATTATGAGTTGATGCACGTAGAGCTCATTGTCATGTACCCCAGTGTTAGTGCTTCGCCCGTGGCCAGGGCCTAGCCTTCACATGATCGTTCACCTCCCTTACCACACTCTCAACTTGGATTCAAGTCAGGTGCCAGCCTGTTGTGCAGACCACATTAGGTGGTTCTGACTCGTAGGTGACTTGCAATTCGTCGCAACCTTCAAGTGATCATAGCACTTAAGCGTACAGACCACATTAGGTGGTTTCGACTCATGTGCAAGTTTAGAGTCGTACAGGTCACATGAGGTGACTCCGGCTGGATTGATGAGCAATAGGTTCAGCCGTACATGTCACATTAGGTGACTACGGCTAGCATATAACTTTTACATTGATTTATATCACCTGGCTTACATATTTACTGCTGAGATAGTGACATGGCATATACTTGGTTTTCTTTACTCTCGAGCTTGATTTCTATAAATACATATGTATTATTATTTTTTGGGAAATTATACGGGTTTTATGGTGAGGGGTTATTACTTTTGAAAAGTGAAAAGGTTTTTAAAAGCTTTGTTTTTGCCCACTCACGTTTTCTGTTTTGTGCCCCTCCAGGTTTTAGTTAAATTTTCGTGTTGGTGGCTTACGAGGACTCTACGGCAGTTTTGATAGACTCCAATTAATGTAGGGTTTTTTTTCATATACTATATAATTAATATTTTGTCTGCTGGACTGCACTTAGGTTATCCATGCTATGATAATGTGTATTTGTGCTTTAAACATCTTCACTCGCACTTCTATACTTACGTTGTGTAAATTAGTTCGTTTTGGTTTTTAATTACTCACATTTTCGTATCATTATCACCTACGTCACCCTCACGTGACAGCGAACATGCCTCGATTTAGGTCGGGGTGTGTCAGTAGCATGGATAGAAAAACCCTTGTATCATGTGCAGTGCTTTCCCATATGGCACAAGGAAATATGAATTGCATGTCAAAATTACATGCAGCCATAAAAGTTTGAGTCGACATTCCTTTCTTACCAATGTATAGAACTTGATCCGGAGGTGGCATTGAAGCCTCAACATTTACTCCATCTATGGCGCCAATACAATCCTAAAAATAATAACATAGACGAAAACCATCAACCTACACGTATAGTATGCAAACACTTATAGTTTGCAAATAAGTTAGAAGACGAGTCAAACTTTACCTTAAAATGAGGCATGTATCTTGTATCTCTCCTTATTTCTTGGGGAATGCCACAAAACTCCGAATCCAACGGTTTGATAATATCTATTGCCATCTTACATACGATATCCAATATAGCAACAAAATATCTACCAACAGTCTCACCAGAATGTTGAAATCTCTCTTGCGCTAATCTATTTTTCACACATGTCCCAACATATGCAAGAACATTCCTAATATTTCAGTTGCACTCATTCTCCTTAAACCTTTCAATCCATAATTAGTTTACAAGTCATTGGATAATCTATAAAAGACATCTTTGTTCATCCTAAACATTCTATAGCATCGCACATCATTCCTTGTAGTACTTCCATCAACCAAATATTACCTGTTTGGGAAGAATTCATACACGGAGTTTTGTGGACATATTTTAAATAATATGTTTCAACAGCTTTCGGTACAGCACATATAATTAGACCATCCTCCAAATCCTCAACATCATCATCAGAGGTGTTCATATTGAATATACACATGTAACCTAACACATAATTCAACATTCCACAAGCCATAATCCAACAATCACTAAGAAGTCATAATCCGACATTCAAGAATAAGTCATAATCCAACGTTTAACAAGAAATCATAATCCAACATTCAATAAACACAACATACAAGCAACATTCAACACATAACCTTAATGCAAAGTACAAACCACACATAGTCCTAATTCATAGTTTTAGCTCCTTATTGTTGTTTGTTGAACATGTATTTCAACCAAGTCAGCTAGACTTCAGGATCTTTTATCGTGGCAAACACCTCTCGCTTCTCTGCACTACAAAATAAACATGTAGCAAACAACCATAACTCGGTGGCTCATTACCAGGCAATTGTGCAATAGTCGCTATCACTTCTAGAATATTACTGCCTATATGCAGCGGCCTCATCAATGAGTTTGCAGAACTCCTAGTTTCATAAGCTTCAACAAGACGGTCAATTTAAAAAGAACAAGTATATATGTGGTGCCTCAAAATTGGGAGCTCGGAACCCCAGAGAGACCCCTTTGGACTCAGTTCTAGCGGCTCGAACAACAAGCTTTGTTGCAGGCAGAGCGGTCCTACTACATGTATTTGTAGAATTGAAGGATGGGTAGGCTTATACACTTAAGGGGAGGTTCAAGGTCACACCTTTTCACTACAGAATATATACCTAAACCCTAAGATAAATTAGAAGCAGAGTTCACAGACCAATTCAGAGCAGTTCACAGAGCAATTGAGATAATGACAAACAAGAAATTAATCTAAAAAATGTAATCAACAACTATAAACATGTTTCCTCCAGACCTTTTAAAAAAAATGAATAGAGAATTAATCAATTTTTCTTACTTCTCTCTCAATTTTTCTTGTTTCCTCCACAAACCCTAATTTTTTCCCCAATTAATTTTTTTCCACAAACCATATCACCTTTCCCCAATTAATTTTTTCCTAACCCTCCATCCGCATTTTTTTTTCCCGACACCCATACACTCATCCCTTCACTCTTCCCACCCCTCTTTCACTCACTCTCCCATTCCCAAATTTAAAAATACAAACAAATAAATAACGAAATTTTAGACAAGAGAAGCTTACCAGAGGAAGGACGCCGAGTCGGAGAACGCAACCTGGAGAACGAGAGAGATCGCTGGGAGGAAGGAAGTTTCAGGTTGGGGATTGGGTTTGGGGCGACGAGTTGGGTGTGAATGAGTGAGATGGGAGGGAAAGAACTAGTGAGATGCTAGAGCAAGGAAGAGGACAACACGAGGGGTGAGGGTGGGATCGGCATTTGAAAACTTTCATTAAACATTACTGTTCACCCGTGTTTCTAAGATAAAAAGTTAGTTTTTGAAAGCAGCAAATAGTTGCTTCCACTTTCTAGCTATTTCTCGTAGCAATTTTGAAAATAAGTGCTTTGTTGCTGAGTTACCAAACACAATATTGAGCTTAACTTATTTTCATCCTTGCTTTTAAAAAAAATTTAAGCAGTACCAAACTGGTACTAACTTAGATGATTGAAAATAATAAGAAATTGTTGTGATGGACACACCCACAATTTATAAAATAATCACTTAAGAAATATAAGAATAGCTAAAACAACACATCTTCGGGGAGAATTAAATTAAATAGCTTTGGTACCAGATAATACTATGCATACTAGCCTCTCCGCACCCGCTCACATGCATGCGAGAGGCATTAATTTCATTCTCTCCTAGTATGCATATATTATTTGGTACCAAAGTTGTTTAATTTCATTCTCTCCGAGTGTGAGAGGTTTTGTCTTCTTGAGAGTCCTTCCCACCATTAGTGTGAGTAGCTTCCAACCCGTCGATTTCATTGCTACCGGCTCTCGTCGTGGCAAGGGTCGGTGGAAGATCTGGCCGCTTTCTTTCTTTTTCCTCCTTCCGTTCCTTTTGCTTCCTCTCTCCCCATCTATCCTTCCTATTTTAACGAGTCCGTTATACCTTATGGGCATTCTTTTTCTATCTGATCTGCAATCGGCTTTCAACGCATTTTGATGCGCTCTTTCGAGAAGGTGGGTAGAGTTCTGGTTATGCCGGGTCGGGTGTTTACAACACCACCTCCTTCTCTCTATCTACCTTTGTTGGCGATGTTGTCCATTGTAATCTAACGGGCTTCTTTCAATTTTTGGCTGAGACCGGTGCAGCGTTCGTGGCTGGGAGACTGGGTGTGACTTCATTTCATCTCTACGATGCTGCTTGGTGGGAGTTGTGGCATCGATTTGGGAAATCGGTTTTGGGTGATCGGGAAGAACTATTGCGGTAGTGGGAGCAATCTGGAATGTTCTGGAGCTCTATATCAAAATTTGGAAGGCCCCTTTTTGTCTTGTTAATATTTTTTTGTGGGCTTCATCTTGTAGTTAACTTTTGTAATAAAACTTCCTTTCTACGGATAGGATTTATAAAAAAAGCTGTTTAATTCCTCAACAGCCAATAATCCTACCCACGAATCCCATCAATCTTCTTGCATAATTAGGGTTACCGATTGTATAACCCACACGTGAGCAGTCACATGCTCCTTGAAATCTCACTCATCCCAACTCACATATATATATCCTCGTTTGCTTTTTATAATATTAAAAAGTCCGAAATAACCGTGAAACCAAATCATGTCCAAGACATGAATGAAAAATTTAACGGGAAGAGTGAAATAACAAATTAATGATTTTGAAAAGTTGAAACCAACCCCCCCTCAAAATTCCAGCAAAAAAATAAAAAACAAAAATAAAAAATCAAAATGGTTATCAAATACTCTTAAGAAAGTGGTACTATCAAAGTAACTTAAAAAAGACAACGAGAATTTATCTGAAACTAGTTTCTGGCAGAAACAGTTAAACCAAAGATCCTATTGTATACTACATAGCAGCAAGGGAGGGAGGAATTACTAAAACTTCAAAATCAGGGTGACTTACCAGAAAGCACCTTAGCAATTACGGTAGCAAAAACCAAAGCAGCCTTCAAGAAGATGGGAGTTGCATTTTTACAAAAAGCAAAGAAAATATTTTCTATCAAACTATAACAGTGTTTCTGTGCTGAATTTGGCTGTAAACATACATTATAAACATGCAGAAACAATTTCGAAACAGGGAATTCTCATTCAACAAATCAAACATAAAAAAATGGACACATGATTTGCTGTTTTGGTTAGACTGTAGGCTCGTTGGTACCTTCTCATTCTTGCATTAAGTCTGGTAAAGCACTGCCATCAGAATCATCATCCAGATCTACAGAGCTATCAGCTGAGAATACAAAAGCAGGAGAACCATTTTGCACATTGCTAGGGCCATTTTCTGGATCTTCTGGAATGGGAGCAGCAGTGACGGTTTCTAGGTCTTCCTGAAACACAGCACCGTCGTCATCTAATTGATAGAGAAGCACAGGTAGTCTCCCTGGAGGTACAAGCTCAAGCTTGTGTTCTGGTTTATGTTGCTGATTGAATCGGCCAGGGATATTAGAAGGCTCATTGTAGCATGCTCCACATAAGTCAAAACCTATTTTCTCCACGCAGTCTTTGCATTTGTACCTCTCCCCAATAATTGGAGATACCTGCAAAGAAGAGCATAGTGCCTTACAAGTCAAAAGACAAGAAATAATACAGCACTTCTTACTATGATTTGCGGGGAACTCCCAGTTATTTTATTATTAAATTATTCTTTTCTCAACACTTTATCAACACATCAATTGTTTCCAACTGTGTCCCGTACTCTGATCATTTGAATGCTTAAAAGTTCACCCCATTTGCTTACAGAAAGGAGTACAGACGTGGCAGAAGTGTAGACACAGGTCAAACTAGTTGAGTGATTATATACATGAAATCAAAACAAGAAAAATGTATCCATAGCATATTATTTATTTGATTATCAAATAATTCATTCCAAATTTTCCACTGGTCAGCCGGCTTCTCAAAAATGTCCAGTTAAGTCTTCTCTCTTTAACTTGCATCATATCATGAACACTCTTATACCAGAAATATCAATTTATTATTTGATATTGGTGAAAATTTGGAAAAGAAAAACTTTATAGGATTTTGCAGTGCAGGGGAAAATGTTATAATTTTCGACTCCACTCTAGATCTTGTTCTTTAATGTATCTGGCAATAGACTAAACTCAGAGAATAGAGAATAACTACAAACACACAAGATTTAATCTGGTTCGGCAGAACTTTTTGCCTACGTCCAGTTGTGGTTATCTGGATAGAGAAATGACAGCTTCTTTAATTAATAGAGAGTAAACAGTGCTTTTGTAAACCCTAGAACTAATCCCTCTCTTTCTCTTGGTCTTGTTCTCTTTGCCCCTTGCTGCACCCTATTTATGAGTATAGGGTGCGGGTTACACACCTATTTACTGATTAGGACTCCCATTCTATTTGGAATAGGAAGTCCACTTAAATTCCTATAGCGTTTCTGCTTCTAGGATTCTGAATCTAATTGTACAAGAAAACTTAATTCTTTCTTAATCCTTGTAGGACAAGAAGATGTGCACCTTTAGCTTTCCTAATACAATCCCTAATAAAATAGGACACAACCATTGACGAGTCAATTCCTAATAGAAAAGTGGTTTTTTTATTTTTATTTTTTCACAAAAATGAACCATAATACATGATATCCTCCGAACAGGTGATATCCCCCACACCCATCTCCTACAGTATTGGGTAATTGCTAGAAAAATCTCTTGGGACCTACAAATTTAAGTTTGATCCATTGACTTTTAAGATCAAGTTAACAACAAATGAAGCAAGCCCCTGGCCCTTATTCCTAAATGTAAAGTTGATATGAATTAAAGAAGGACAAAGGACATTACCCCACAGCAATCACAACCAACTCCGTAATGAACTTTCTGCCCAGCCCAGCAAGATAAGTACTCATCAGAAAGTGTCGAAGATGACTGGTCAGCACGTTGACGAACATGCACTGAACGTAAAATCAATTTAATCTCATTTGAGCGCCAGAAACAAGACGGAAATAAGAAATGCAGGAAAAGCAATTAAGAAGAAAAAGGAAAGAGTACTCGAAACATCGGTAGTACTAAATCAATATAACTGCAGTATGAGTCTATGACTAATTATATCATCGACATAGTTGAGTGCAACATTAAAATATTGAATTCAAACCCTGAATCGGAACGATCTTCCAACATGATGTTTCTCTCTGTTTTATACCATTTATAGATAAGACTAAAATAAGATGCCTGATATAAACAAAAATTTTAAAAATTTCAAGTAATATTTTACCAAAAGAAATTTGGTTTTAGGAGAAAATGGAAAACAAGAACGATCTGTAACTCTGATTATTAAATAAGATATTTGACTATTTATTTAATTTCCAGTTATAGCTTAGAACAGTCCGGTTTTGTTACAATACCAATTTCCGAGACATAATCAATGCTCCTATTCTAGATAATAATAATGCTATTGGAAAATAAAGAAGCATCAAAATAATAAAAATTCTTAAGACTGTCATACGTTTTAGTGATGATACTCGTCGCTGCAAATAAATTTCAGGATATTGCTCCTCCAAGAAGTGCTCTAAAATTTCGCAAACACTAGGGAACCCCTTCGGATGCATGCTTTGACAAATCTGACACTTATAAATTCCATCAGCTGGAATGTTGATACAGGACTCACAATATACTGCACAAAAGAAAGTCTAAATTAGTATATATTCACATGCGCATAACTCTGACTACAACATACAGTTAAATGATATGGTTACCATGACCACAATTGAGAACAACAGGTTGAAAGAGCAGGTTCTTGCATGCAGCACACAGTAGATCAGAAACAGAAACTCTCTGGTGAGTTCCATTTCCAAGATTGCAATCACGTGAACAGCCTTCTTGGATTGCTGCATTTCCAGTAGCTTCATTCTGTTGCAGGGCTTGAAATATTAACTTCATAATCTAACATTGTTCCTGGAGAATTTACAAGTCAGGAAGATTGTCCTACCCCAGAAGAACAACTTTCAGAGTTCTTTGAGTGAACATTGCCCAGAATATTTGACTCCTCAATACGATGTGACCCGGATAGTGAATTATCAAATTGAGGCGAGAAGAAACCAACTTCCTTTTCTTCTTCTGGTAGAGCCAAGGAAGAAATGCAATAAATTATTTAACACATACTCTGTGAGATTGCAACTGCCATACAAATCAACTAAAGCTTCAGCACAAAGTATGATTATTCAGAATGTCAAAATAATATGGACACCCATCAATATAAAGAACATCATTCTTTAAGTGTCAACCCCAAACAGAAGAACCAAATGATACAGAAAAGACAATGTAACACTTCCAAATCTACTATCCACCAGCACATCGCATTAAAAGAGCCTAACCATTGTTTGAAGGTTTCCAAACCATTATTGCACTTCTAATATGAATTTTATTTATAAATACTATAATTTGTTGAAGGTTATGTGACCCTTTATCCACTCCTACAAAATATAGAGATGTCTTGTCTTATTGGATACAACGGACCTGGATACAACCATATCAGTTTCCAGAGATTACTTACCAGTTTATACACATATTATACGTTACAGCAGTCTAAAAGGAGTAAAAATGCACAATTTTGAGTTTAACGAAAGGCCACTTTGCGCTTGCAAAGTACCATATTCCAGAAAACCCAGTCCATCCCATGCCAAAACCCAGTCAATCCCATGCCATGCTGCCACTCTCCAAGGCATAGAGGTAAAAACCATTTGTTGCAATCATGGATTTTTGAGAGCTTTGGTGCAAAACTAATAGGTTTCCTTTTTATGATCACTTATACTCCTGAAAGGATAACAGAACACCATCAAAATTGATGGAAGAAGAAGCTACATTATTCAGTCCTATCATTGTGGTTGGATTAGACTTTGGAGCAGATTTCTGTCATTAGTTTCTCATTTACTTTATTAAATTCCCTTGTCTAGCAGGACTACGCCTATTAATTTTATAAATTCTTCCCTTGAATTCAATGGAGAATGCTGATGAATGAATACAACTACTATCAGAAGTTTTTTGGACTTGTTCCTTTGAAAGGAACTTCAGTGTGATGCCCACATAGTGAACCAAGACCTAAAAATTCACTTATATTCTCCATCATTTTACTGGTATCACAAGCAGCCCTTACATATTACTTAACACTCTGAGGAACCAATGTAGATTCTAAAGGATTCGTGCTCATAAAAAAACTACTTTTTATGAAGACAATTTCAAAGGCAAAGTGAGTCTATAAGTAGAGATAGAAAGTAGTGAGCATAGTAAATCATACAAAATGGTAAGAGATTCAAGACGGTAAATGTTCAAGAGATTCGGTAAAGCACACCTTCCACTTGTTTTCCTCTTCTTTCGTACACTCCAGGATACAACTTCTGGAGCAAGAAATGTATCAACTGACAGATACTCGGAAAATGATTGAATGGGTCCCGACAAATGGGACAATAGGACTCATGAAAAGCATTCATGGTGTTAAAGACACACCAGAAGCATGAAATGTGGCCACAACCTGCAAACATCATAAAGTCATCAAAAAGGGAATGAAACATATATTTCAAAATGTTGTTCAATGGCCTGATTCATCACCTAATACAACTGGCTTGTAAAGAAGATCCCTGCAAAGTAAAAGAAATCACCTTTAGGGATTTATCACGAAAAACCGCAGAATAAAAAGTTAATTCAACTATAAATTAAGCAACCAGTATAGCCAATTTAAGCTCACTCGATCAGACTAACTGACAGCAGAATCATGCTTTTATTCTACTCAGTTTTAAAAAAATACATGTAATGAAGCTGCCTATAATTCTTCATACACTAAAATATTCATGAAGTGCTAAATCATCAAACAAAAATTGCCAGCAGCTAATTATAAAAATTAAACAAATAAATGAAATTTCAAGCGAACTGATTGTTAATTAAACACCTAATCAGTGAAACAAACAAACAAATTATGAAATTGCAAGAATTGAAGAAATTGAAGAAATAGATTCAGAAACTGACAGGCAAATGCAGCATTCAAACTCTTTTCGGAATTCCTCGTCTTCGAGCTCCTCTTGCTGTTCTTGCTGTTGTTTGATCAGGGTTTTCTCGTCTTCCATATCGTATTGTTTGATTAGGGTTTTATCGCCTTCCATTTCGCATAAAATCTGAGAGTCGGAGAGAGAGGGGGATGATGTTACAGAAATCTCAGTGGCGGGTAATGGGGGCGCCTCGACCCACACTTCATCGGCATACTATTTTACCCCCTTCAAGTTTTTGTAATTTGCAAGATGGGGTCAAGACTTTGATTTTCTATCTTATTCCGTTAAAATTGGGGGTGGGCAAACGGGTAGAGAAACCGTAGGTTAGGATGGGTAGACAAGGTTTAGGGCGGGTACCGAACAAGTCCAATTTTTTTCGAGGATAATTGGGGCAAGACACAGCGTTGATATATAGGGGTGGGCTGAGTCCTAATATTTAGAATAACGTGACATTGGACCGGCCTATTTCTAAACGTAATGAATGGAATTTCAACCGTTAATTCTCCCTACCCTAGTCCATCGGGACCCCATCCTCTCTCCCAGAGTCGAGAGTCTCCAAACCATTCACACTCTTCTATCTTCTCCTCATTGACGACATCACCCTTTGCAACTCCATACTCACTCTTCTCAATGCTGTTGAGACCAAATTGCCCTTAACATTCCGTGTTTTGTAAAATTACCAAATTGCCCTTGACATTCGATATTTTGTAAAATCTTCATTCTAGCTTCAAATTTTGATCCACTTGTGTTCACACGTTCGTATCGATCGACGAGTTCTACAAATATACAACAGGAAAGGAAACAAAATACAAATTGAGCTACACATAAGATTCCACTTAGCCTAAGGGATATTTTTGTCATTTCCCACCTTTGGAGAATAAAATAGAAAAAATTAGGCATGGGTCGTAAAAAATATCCATCATCAAGCAAAACGCTCTATTAGATGTATAGTTAGGGACAATTGTGGAACCATGATTTTCCAAGGCCGGAATAAGGCAGATCGGAATATGCGTATCTCAGAAGTCCAGTCATGGACTCAACAACTCCAAATCAGGTTGAGCTACTCAAACGGACTAGTAATGCCACCACATCTTGCTATACTCTAGAAAGGTAGGTGAAGTCCACCAATTTCACTAAGAGTAACCATTCTTGTTCTGCAACACATGAAAACCTAATCCAATTGGGGATCAAAAAGGTTTCCAATATTCTTGGAGATTCCTAAAATTTAGGGATTGACGTGTGCCACAAGTAATCATACTCTTATGAGGAAACAATATCTAACCCTAGATTTCCTCTTGGATTCTCTCTGTTAATACGAATTCCAAATCATAAAGGGCCTATGTTCGACTAGTATAAGTACCCTCATCTTGGGCAAATCTCTAGTAACACTTCCATAATGCATTCATTATTCTCTTACCCATTGCTCGAATCTCAATATTGCTTACTAACTTGACCGTTAGAGAGCCTTTGGCTGGTACCTACTGTTGCTCTGACTTCAATTGTTTGCTTACTTACAGGTAGTCGGACTTGCTCACTTCCTCCGTCTGCAGCAGTGCTTGAATTTGGTTCTAATACACTACTTAAGGATGGTGAGCAAAAAATAGACCCGAAAAAACTAGCTAAAGTCGTGAGGAAAAAAGACCGTTGGACGGTTACAGTGGCAATTGCCAAATGGTGACAGTTGGGAGAGCACTTGATTGATATCCACTCAAATATATCATTGCTTTCACTCTTCACCCGTTCATATCTTCTTTGTCTTTTCTTCTTTATTTCAATTTTTGTCTGTAATTTCTCTTAGATGTCTGCAGCTTCCTCCCTCACTCTCTTTCTTCACCTCATCTTCCCCATCTTCTCCCCAAGTGCCACCACTACTACTCTGTCTCCCTACTCTCTCTCTCTCTTTCAAATCCTTAAAACCCCTCAACATCATTTGCTTCTCTTCAAATTATTCTCACAACGAAAGCAAAAAGCCGAGTGGCTCTGCAAAGAGCTACGATGGCTCCGCAAGGAGCAGAAGTGGCTCTAGGAGGAATAGCACTGGGTGTGCGACCGTGACACACTCCTCCATGAGATTGCTGAGCTCAAGCTCAAAATCCAGGCTCCCGAAAGCCAAAGAGGACTAAGAGGAGGGGCTTCTGTGGTGTCGGAGTTTGACACCATTGCCAGCGTCACCGGTTTGTTTCAGATGCTCAAGGAGAAGGATTTGATAACAGATACAGGGTTGAGTCCCAAAACCGTGGAATTGGATCATCAAGAAATTTAGGAGATTCAAGAGGAGGTGATTGCTAAGAGGAAAATGACAAGGAGCAGAAGCGCTTTGCGGAAAGGATTGGAAGGTGAAGAGGTTCAAGCAATGCAGCATACTTTTGAAAGGCGAATTTTATTTTTTTGGTTTCTACGATTCCTGAGCTTACAATTAACTAAATGCATCAACTCTTTCATAGTAGAAACTAGAAAGGTGTAAAAATTTTCCAATTGGGTTTCTCTTTCTTATTCTGCATTCAAACATGTTCCAATATTCGATTGTTTGAATCGTTGATGACATGAAGCATTGCTAAAATTGGGGTTTTATTCGGGTGAGGAAGACATGGAGTTTTCCAGCTTCTCAAGCAGGACAGAACACGATGTCAAGACTTGGCAAGGAAGTTTCAGATTCGTTGTATGTGACTGCGCATCATTCGTAAAGAGAGAAATTTCAGAACAATGAGGTTAAATAAAACAATGGCAGTGGAAAGTTTTATGTGGGTTACTGAACTTGTAATAACTTGTTTGACAGGCCTCCTTAGACGTTCCTCAAGGCAGAATAGTGGTTGCATAACTTCTTGTGTATGCGGATCAACAAATTGAGGGTGCAGATGACAAAAGGGTGGCTACACCAAAGGTATGTTGGGAACATGAGGTTCTAAGCTAGCAGCATTCATACATTAGTTACGGGATGTACTGCATCAGCCTTTACTAAAAGGAAGCAACTGATGTTTTAAGTTTCAGTACCAATATATACTTCGGAATCATGCTTCGAACTAACATAATGGTTTGATAAGTCATTTACTTGCATGCCTTACTTCAGTGAAAAATAACAGTTTGCATCGTTAGGAACCAAAAACTCGTTTGATTGTTCAACTTGAAGCAAATTATGCCTTCATGTACCAAAGAAGCAATCGTACTTTTTGAAAAACAAGCACTCATACTTAGTTGCGAAATTGACATAAATCTCTAACTATTCCGCTAAATTGGAAACGAAGTTTTGTGGTTGAGCTTTAGCTAGCAACTCGAAACATTGTAATGATGCTTCTAATGGTTGAGTTGGTTGTGCTGTTTAGGAGGATGCAAATGGAGGTACAGTTACTTTTGCAACTGACATATCAGAGATCCAGCAAATAGTAGTGAAAGAAGAAGGCGGTACAGAAGTAGAGGTATCCCACCATCAAGTTTTTCTCTTAAGAGAGAATCGCTGAGAAGATTCTACTAGACTTATAACCAACAAGAAAAAAGGTGGTGATGGCAATATGGCGGGTACCTCAGCAGGGTGCCTTACATGTCGAGGGGATGGCGGCATACTATGTACAGGTACTTCCTGCCTGTCTTCCGACTTTGTCACGATTTAGGTTCACTTCACTCAATCCAACCCTACTTCATACGCGTGTGTATCTTCATTCACTGTCTAAAAGAAAATTGAACAAAGCTTTTAGTAAGTGACAGTTTTTACATGTGTAGAATGTGACGAAACAGGCGAACCAAACATCGAAGAACATGTGAGATGATTTTACACAGTAATCATTAGGTTGAATGATAGAAGTTCTTGGATTGGGTGGAGGAGGGAGCAAAATGTTCATATTGTGAAGGTCTCGGATATACGATTTGCGACGTATGGAATGGAAATCAGTAGTTTAGCCATGAAATACATACTTGTACAATTCGGTACATGTGCAATTTTATGCTATAGTGCATTTATTTGGCTGTTTAGTGACAATGTATTTAGATTTATACACGAATGCGGAAAATGTACATCTATTGTATGTTCTCCCCGCACCATCCTACAAAATCTTGGTTGAAAAAGTTAAGATTTTGTTTGTTGGAGGACTTTTAGGTTGAGTTGGACTTGAGCTTTGAGAATGTCCTCTTGTCTCCCTTGGTGCGAGTTCGCAACAAGTCTCGGGATATCTCGAAAGTGATAGCTTGTCTTAGGAAATGCCCTGGTAACATCAACGGCTCGAAGATAGCAGGAAAGATCAAGATAATGACTTACTCAAGTGAAGAGTGGTGTGGAAGCTACAAGATTATCATTTTACATGAGAGAGAAGGTTGGCATGGTTGCATGGCATTCGTGACACACCCCGACCTAAATCGAGGCATGTTGGCCGTCACATGGGGGTGACGTAGCCAACTACACAGTACGGAAGTGATAGTGATAGAAAAATACGGGTAAATAAAAACCAAATAGCTAATCGACACTAGACTAGCATATCAATGCAAGTGGAAGTGCTTAGAGTGTAGGTACATACACACAACCAGAGCGTAGGTATCAGAATGCAGTCCAAAAGTCTAATTCCTAATTATACATATCATAAAAGAAACCCTACACTGGTGGATGTTTGTCAAAACCGCCGTGAAGTCCTCATGAGCCACCAACACGAACTTCTATCTAGAACCTGGAGGGGCGCAAAACAAAAAATGTGAGTGGGCAGAAAAAAAAAACTTTTCAAAACCATTTATATTTTCAAATATAATCACCCCTCACCGTAAAACCTGTATAATTTCCCAGAAAATAGTACCATATACGTATATAATAACCCTGCTCAAAAGTAACAAGAATCAGATATATGCCATGTCAATCATCTCAACCATGAATAAGTAAGCCAGGTAGAATAACTCAATATAAAATAACATGTCAGCCGGAGTCACCTAACGTGACCTGTACGGCTGAGTCTATAACTCATCAATCAAGTCTTGCACATGAGTCGAAACCACCAAATGTGGTATGTACAACAGGCTAGGTGTAAATGAATACGCTTAAGTGCTACGATCACGTGAAGGCTGTACGAAGTATCGCAAGTCACCTACGAGTTGGAACCACCTAACGTGGTTTGTACGACAAGCTGGCATTTGCCTTGGATCCAAGGTGAGCGTGTGGTGCGGAAGGTGAACGATCACGTGAAGGCTAGGCCCTGGCCTTGGGCCAAGCATTAACACCAAGATGCAGGATATTAATCACTAATGCAACTCATCATAATCATACTCATTACCGTCGCTACCATCAATATATACTCACCTGAAGCTTACTTGAGCGTCCCCAGCATCATGCAACATCAAGCAAAGCTATAATAAATTCATATGCTAAAATATAAAGCAATTATGACATGGCATTTTAAATGTAAAGACCATTTAAAACTATTTATGGGAAAACGTAAAGCATATATACCTATATATAGAAAACCAAAAGCCCACTCACTGGTATGTAGTCGGGTCGTAATCCCCAAGTCTCGCCTTGCTATACGTGTCCTTTGGAAACGTCTCACTTATACGTGAAACCACTATTTTAAGGTCAATTTTAAGTACATAACCAAAACCTTGTAATAATTTCTCATACGTTGCTCAATTGAGGTATTTGAATATACCATCGTGGCCTACTCAACACCACGAGCATCCCCATATTTTTAGAAAAAATTTCCGACGTCCCATGCGGCCACGCGCAGTGTAACAACCCATCCTGGGATTTACGGAAGAAAAAGGGTATTTTTGTATTTTCACTAAGTTTGGGGGATATTTTCCTTTTTAAAATGGTTTTTGGGTCTTAAATGGTGTGCCCAAGGGGCCTACCCCTATTTTGTGTCCCTGGTTTCCCCTTCCCCCGTGGACTCATCTCTCTCCCTTACTTTTTTCTCTTCTCTCTCCCCCAAAACTCTCTCTGCAACCCTCTCTCGCTTCTCTGCGCTGTCCCCCTCCTCTTTGAAAACAACACACACACATAGCTACACATACATACTTACATGGTTACACCTAGTCACCATCTCAATGGAGGAAGGAACAGATACCAGTTTTCCAACCCGTAATCTTAGGGAACCACAACGATGAACCCTCGACCTTGGTAAGTTTCGGGACTCTCTCTTTAATCTTTCTCTTAGATCAATCAAACTCTAGTTAGGACTCATTTTAGGTGCTTTGGTGAAGGTTTGTAGTGAGGAACAGCTCGAAGGGTGTTTTCCAATTTTACTAGTGAGTCTGACAGCTTTCGAGCCAATTTTCGGCCAAACCACGGCAAGTTGACCGGCGTGCAATGTATCAATCTCTTTGTCTTGCGGAGTACTACAACTTTTTGTTTCACCTAATTTCGTTGAGTATTGAAGAAGTTATATCCATTTGAATCTTACCAAGTTTCTGGCAACCTCCGCAGCTTTCGAGGTGTTTTCTGGCCAAACCACTGTGAGTTAGCCATCGTGCAAGGTACCATTCTTTTCCTTTCTTCAAGAACTATGACTTTCATTTTTGGATAACTTGATTTGGTTGAGTAACGAAGAAGTTATGGGCGTTTGAAGTTTGCCCAGAAACCAACCAAATGGTGGCCTGAAAACTACCCTCAACCTAGGCCTTTGGGCCGGGTTACCCAACCATTTTACCCAAGCCCTTGGGCCAAGCCTTTAGGGCTGAACCTAAGCCTTAGGCCCAGCCCAGGTTCCAAACCCATCAAAACCCAAGTCCTTTTTAAACCAAAACCTTGGGCCTTTATGACCCAAGCCCAATCCCTTTTAAAACCCAAACCCAAGTCCAAACCCTTTGACCCAACTCGGTCCAACCCAATACCCTTGACCTGGATCCGTTGACTTTGACCCGGTCTGACCATTAACCCAGTCAATTGTCAGCGCTGACTTTGACCGTTGACTTTTTGGGTTTTCGTGTGGGACCCTTCCTAGGCTAATTTCGACATCCTGAACCCGTTTCCGATGTCCATTTTCCCAAATTCAATCTTTTTAGTAGAGTTTGACTAAATGTACCCTTTATGTGCTTAGGGGCAATTAATTGTGGTGTTTCCGTCTTCGCTAGTTGCGTGGCTCTTCGACAGCTAAGTACTGTGAGTGAACCCTTTCTAAAAATGCATGTTTTGATAGTAGAAATGCATACATGAAAAGCATGATTTGATGACTATGTTTTATGAAACGTTTTATGAGATAACATGCTTACTAAGGCTAGTTTGAATTATTACTATTTTTCCTATAACCTGTGTTCTTATAAAATATATGATGGATGATGATATGATATTTAGAACATGTATAGAACATCTCTTTATAGTATAGATGATGGATGACTTTATCCTATGAAGTTGCTTTTCAATATATGTATTGTACTTACCTAGTGGTCCTTATTCCGCTACGGGATGTAGGGATAGATTCTGGTCCATCCCGGGCGATGGTTTGGTGTTGGCATAGGCCCTGGAGTGTGTTTCTTCTGGCTATTAGCACGGGGATGGGAGCCGGCATGAGGCCTGGAGTGTATTTTCCTCTAACTGTCTGCTTAGAGACGGGGAGCCAACATGGGGCCTGGGGGTTATGGGACATTCACTAGTGATTAGTATATATACAAGTTATGATTTGGGACGTTGCACGACATGCTAGGTTTTGGAAAACCTATTTTTATCATGATATGTGTGTTTTCATAAAACCTAGGGGTTAGTACGTTGATAACTGTTTTATTATATATATGTATATATATACATATATATATATCAACTTGGTCCACTCATGTTTGTTTTGCGCCCCCTTCAGGACTTAGAATTGAGGCGTACAATCCCAGCGTCAAAGGACTTTCGCATCAGCATCTTCAAGTCCTTTCGTCGTAGGACCCATTTTTTTATTCATTCAATTTTATATTATTTCTTTTACTGTTTTACTTAGTCGTATATTCATTCTTCTTTTATATTTATAAGCCTTATCTACCCCTTGTTTTCAGCATTTGCACTCAATAAATGGCTTTCGTCACCCTCGGGTGTCGGCCAACACGTGCCTATCCTAGTATTTGGGGAATATCAGGATCGGGGCGTGTCACGCAGGCACGTGCCTGGCAAGCTGACGGTAACCCTAACGCCACTAAGGAATATTCCGTTAAATAATAGGATATTCTGATAAATATACCTGACGCCGTTAAGAATATTTCGTCAAAGTTGACGGAATATGCTTTGTCTTCTCCAGTGGGTTGCAGGAATACTTCGCTGGTTGGTGTTGCACTCGTCGGTTTTTGGAAAAACTTTGAATCTCAATATCTCCATCGGTTCAACACCAAATTTCACGAATTTTATATCAAATTGAAGCCTTGAACTAGAAGAACACGATCTTACCTATTTGGGGTCCTAAATCCAACGATAAATTGTCGGAAAATCCCTTGAAATTCCAGCTAAAGCTGCAACCCACTACCAAGCATATTTCGACATCCAACTTAACCAAAGTAGTCTAAAACACTAAAGGAGTTGTAACAATACCTTTCTAAGTCTCAATAGCAAGTAAACCTCGACGATCACGTCGGAGAAAATTACACCCCTTGTCGGAGCTTGGGTATCTCGAGTTCTACCAATCTGCCCTTCATACCAAGGGTACAGCTCGACTTGTGAGGTCGAGGGAAGCACAATAGTGTTATCCTTACACTCGATCTATGAGGTTTTGAAGGGTTTTGAGAGCTATAAGTTAGGGTTGTATGGAAAGACAGAGTTCGAGAAAAAGAGAGAGAGTTAAGGAAGAAGGAGCACGTGTGTAGATGTGTGTGTCTCACAGGATTGGGAAGAAATAGAAGAAGTAGGGCCCTGATTGGGTCATGAGATTTAAGGCTAAGAATTTAAATCAAAACAACCCACAACTCCCTTATTCCTCCACAACATTTTCTCTACACACCCGGCTTGGCCCAAACTTGCATCCACGCTCTCGTGACGTCACGTATAATTTACTCACTCCCGCTACAAATAATTTAAAACTAAAAACGTATATCAACATCACTACAACTCAAGGGTATACTCACCATTTCCACACATTCAAGGATAAAATATATTTTAATTCGGGACGGGTCGTCACAACCTACCCCCTTTAGAAAAATTTCGTCCCTGAAATTTCTTACACCAGCATACAACATATCAATATCTAGAAAACAAATGTGGTTACATATCTCGCATACGATCCTCTATTTCCCAAGTAGCCTCTTCCATTGAATGGTTTCTCCATAAAACTTTCACCAAGCGAACAGTTTTGTTCCTTAGAACTTTATCCTTCCAATCCAAAATCGTCACTAGCTCCTCGTCATAAGTCAAATTTGGATTAATTTCTAATGGTTGAGGAGGTAATACGTGTGACAGATCACAAACATAATGGCGAAGCATAGAAACATCAAAAACATCATGTACTTTTGCCAGTTTTGGAGGCAACTCAAGTCTGTAAGCAACTTCACCGACTCGCTCGGTGATCTAGTAAGGTTTGATGTAGCGAGGACTCAGCTTACCCTTCTTAGCAAACCGCACTACGCCTTTCCATGGAGATAATTTCAAAATTACCTAATCTCCCACATTGTACACCCTATCAGTAGCATGCTTATCAGCTAGACTTTTCTATCGATCCTGGGCTGCTTTCAGGTTAGCTTTAATTATTTGAACATTATGGGTAGTCTCATCCATAATATCTTGGCCTACTAATTCCCGCTTACCAACTTCTGACCAACAAAGAGGAGTACGACAATATTTACCGTATAATCCCTCAGAAGGTGACAGCCCGATGCTAGAATGATAGCTATTATTGTAGGCAAACTCCATCAAATCTAAACGCTTATGCCAAGCGTCGCCGAATTGTAGCACTAAAGATCTCAACATATCTTCTTATGTCTGGATGGTTCTTTCGGATTACCTATCTGTCTGCGAATCAAGAGCTTCAAAAATAATACTAACTGGAATCCCGTGGTATTTAACAATCTCTATTATAAATAACTCAGCTAATCGACTTAAGGAATAGTTCTCTTGAACCGATATAAAATGTGTTGACTTAGTAAGCCGATCCACTATCACCCATATGCCATTATATCCATTTCGTGTACGAGGAAGCTTGTACATGAAATCCATAGTAATATTTTCCCATTTCCACTGGGGAACAGAAAGTGGCTGCATCAACCCAAAAGGTTTCTTTCTTTCAGCTTTAACTTGCTGGCAAATTGCACACTTACTCACATATTCAACAATCTCTCTTTTCATGCCCGGCTAATAATAGAAAGGTCTAATGGTATGATACATCTTGGTACTCCCAGCATGCATCGCATAAGCCGATATATGTGCTTCATCGAGAATATCTTTCTTTAGTTCTGCAATATTCGGCACGTACATTCTACTTCTCTGCATAAGCATGCCATATGATTCCCGAATTCTAAGATCTTTCTTCTTCCCTCGTGACACTGCCTCTGCTAATTCCTAGGATTCCTCATCCTCTGCTTGAGCCTCTAGCACACGACCAATTAAAATTGGTTTGACCTGGAAACTAGCAAGTAAGGCTTCTTCCCGATCTATTACTCCCAAATCAACTCTAGTAGATCTCAATTCTGCAAGGAGAGGGATATGGCAAGCATATAAAGCATTAAGTCAATCGTGTCATTTCCTACTAAGTGCATCTGCCACCACATTTGCATGACCAGGGTGATACTCAATCATGCTATCATAATCACTAAGTAATTATATCCATCTCTGTTGTTGAAGGTTAAGATCTTTCATGGTGAATAGGTACTGAAGGCTTTTATGATCTGTGAAAATCTTGCACTTTTCTCCATATAAGTAATGTCTCCAAATCTTTAGAGCGAAAATGATGGCTGCTAGCTTGAGATTATAGGTAGGGTAATTCATCTCGTGTGGCTTCAACTGTTGTGAGGCATATGCAATCACCCTACCATGTTGCATTAATACGCAGCCTAAGCCATTTAAGGAAGCATCATTGTAAATCTCAAAATTACCATCGTCGTCTGGAAGCGCCAAAACAGGTGCGTGGGTGGGACAATACTTTAGCTGCTGGAAACTCCACTCACAATCATCGTCCCACTCAAATCTAACATCTTTTCTAGTTAACCTCGTTAGTGGTAAAGCTATAGTAGAGAAATCTTTAACAAACCGTCGATAGTAACCCACTAAACCAAGAAAACTTCGTACCTCAGTGATGGTTCATAGCTGGTCCCAATTTTCAACTGCAGCTATTTCTGCGGGTCCACCTATATACTCTGGGCTGATATTACATGCACCAAGAATGCCACTTGATTTAATCAAAACTGGCATTTGCTAAACTTAGCATATAATTGGTGTTCCCTCAATTTCTTCAAAAACCAGAGTGAGATGTTAAGTATGGTCTGTTGTAGACTTAGAATACACCAAAATATCATCAATGAAAATGATAACAAACATGTCGAGGTATGGCTTAAATACTTGATTCATTAGGTCCATAAAAGTTGTAGGTGCATTAGTTAACCCGAATGGCATCACAAAGAACTCATAATGACCATAGCAAGTCCTAAAAGTCATCTTATGAACATCTTCACTTCTAATCATTAATTGATAGTACCCGGATCTCAAATCAATCTTGGAAAACACGCAGGCCCCTCGAAGCTGATCAATTAGATCATTTATACGCGGTAATGGATAACAGTTTTTAATCGTTACCCGATTCAGCTGTCGATAATCTATACACAGCCTCAAAGTTCCGTCTTTCTTCCATACAAATAAAACTGGAGCTCTCCAAGGTGAAGTACTAGGCTAAATGAAACCCTTATCAACCAATTCCTGCAACTAAGTTTTCAATTCCCTCAACTCCACGGAGCCATTCCATAAGGAGTAAAGGAAATAGGATATGTACCTGGGAGTAATTCAATAATGAACTCCACTTCTCTATATGGTGGTAATCCAAGCAAATCGTCAGGGAAAACATCAGGGAAATGTCTAACTACTCGAACTACCTCTACACAAATAGGAGTATCCTCATTCAATACCACGTGAGCCAAATAAAATTGACAACCTTTCCTCAATAGCCTCTTGGCCCTCACAAAAGAAATGATGTCGTGCTTTAATCCACTACGTACACCCACAAATGTAACCACAGGCAAGCTCGGCTGATGAAAAGCAACTATCTTCTCATAACAATCATGCTTGGCACGATTGTAGTGTAACCAATCCATGCCCAGAATAACATCAAAATCAACTATATCTAATGGAACCAAATTAGCCGGCATAACGATGTCCTCCACCAAAACAGGACATCCCCGATATACCCCACTACAATAACACGTCTCACCTCTAGGCATCGAAAACTCTAACTCATACCCAAGAGGTGTAGGGTAGGGTTGCGTCGTCTGAACGAATGTATGAGAAATAACAGAGTGTGTTACCCTATAATCAATTAATACTCTTGCAAAATGGCCAAGGATATTTAACGTCCCAGTAATCATATCGGGGTTATTCTGAGCATCATGTAAGGAGATATGGTGAACACGGCCTTGTTGCTATTGCCATCCTCCATGACCTTTATTAGCTTGATTTTCATATCCCTTTGCACCTCGTCCCTGACCAGACTGGTTAGGCTACCTCGATGATCCTGCACTGCTAAAAGCAACATCAACATTCTAAGACTGTCATCCGAGATACCACTGTGGTCCACCAGCTGAATATGAAAGATATGAAGTATAACCTCCTGGGTACTGAGGATAACCTCCCTCATGATAAAAGTCATGTAGATACTGATACTGTCCTCCAGAATATGGAGCTATAACACCTTGATAGTGGTAGGCTCCACCATAACCCGTCTAAGTATAACCACTGGACCCCTGAATCTGCTGGATAGGAACTGGTGGTGGCAAGGCAGATGGCTGGGATTTCTGCGGATTCTGTCCGCACTGGATAGCCCGATGTCCCATCTGGCCATAAGTAAAACATCCTATGTTACCTTGCCTGCACTCCCCAAAATGTTGATTGTTATATCTACTGCAAAATGGACCACCATAACCACTAAAACCTCTCTGACTCTGGAAGTGAGAACCGCCTGAACGACCCCCCTTCTGTTGCGTAGTGAAACTCAAACCTCCACTAGACGAACTGGAACTAACACCACTTCTCTTACAACTCTGCGTCATGCGAGGTCCCTATGATGATTACCCTTTATCTTTATTATCGTTTTTCTCCTGGCTGTTATCTTTTTCTGCTTCTCTTTCACTATTACTGGGCATGTTTTCAGAATCCTCAATTCGCAATAGAATCTCATAAAACTCCTGATAGGTGGTGTAGGGAGTCATGGTCGCCATAGAATCCATTTCTTCCTAGTACCTAATTTAAATCGTCGTAGCATCTCAGTAGGGTTCTCAGCAATCTCTGGACAATACCGAGACAAATCAATGAACTTTCTATAGTACTCATTAGCTGACATTTTCCCTTGCTTTAGATGCGTGAATTCTGGCTTCTTACGATCTATATACTCTAGAGGTACAAATCTCTTCTGGAATAGTTACTTAAAAATCTCCCAGTCTGTAGCTTCCTCTAGTGTCAACTGAAAAGATTCTTGCCTCCACCAGGATGCAGACTCCTCACCTAAAAACCAAGTGGTCTTCTGTACCCATCTATCCTCAGGGAAGTTGCCCTGCCTCTACATCACTCGATAAGTTTTATCAACATGATTAAACCAACGCTCGGCTTCCTCGGTCCCCTCAGTACCAATAAAATTATTCAACTTCAAATTACATACATTCTCCAAAGGAGTCCACTGGTTAGGACGAAAGAAGGACTGAATGGCATTAGCAATAGCCTCCCAAGTTGAGTAATATCAGGGAAGTTAGACTCAGATGAAGTGCAAAGCTCTTTATGAGGCGGTATAGTTCTGACAAAAGACATCAAAATAATTAGAATACTCACAAAATATGTAGGACTGCCGAACCTAGGCTCTAATACCAAGCTGACACACCCCGACCTAAATTGAGGCATGCTGGCCGTCATGTGGGGGTGACGCAGCCATGTGCGCTGTGTGGAAGTGATAGTGATAGAAAAGTATGGGTAAATAAAAACCAACTAGCTAATTGACACTAGACTAGCATATTAGTGCGAGTGGAAGTGCTTAGAGTGTAAGTACATACACAAAACCAGAGCGCATGTATCAGAATGCAGTCCAGAAGTATAATTTCTAATTATACATATCATAAAAGAAACCCTACACTAGTGGATGTTTATCAGAACCGCCGTGAAGTCCTCGTGAGCCACCAACATGAACTTCTATCTAAAACTTGGAGGGGCGCAAAATAGAAAGTATGAGTGGGCAAAAACAAAACCATTTATCTTTTCAAATATAATAACCCCTCACCGTAAAACCCCGTATAATTTCTTAGAAAATAGTACCATATACGTATATAATAACCCTGCTCGAAAGTAACAAGAATCGGATATATCCCATGTCAATCATCTCAACCATGAATAAGTAAGCCAGGTTGAATAACTCAATATAAAATAACATGTCAACCGAAGTCACCTAACGTGACCTGTACGGCAGAGTCTATAACTCATCAATCAAGTCCAGCACACGAGTGGGAACCACCAAATGTGTTCTATACGACAGGCTAGGTGTAAATGAATACACTCAAGTGCTACGATCACGTGATGGCTGTGCGAAGTATCGCAAGTCACCTACGAGTTGCAACCACCAAACGTAGTTTGTACGGCAGGCTGACACTTGCCTTTGATCCAAGGTAAGCGTGTGGTACGGGAGTGATGCGAGAATTACTTGACACTCAAATTAAACCCTCGTTTGACAATTGTAGTAGAATGGATAAGTGAGGGATCGTTCTAAACCGGGGATTAGGAGGGCTTGCTAAAACCTTCTAAATTGACTTAAAAACGTAAAAACAATATAAAACACTAAACTAGACTCAAAGAATGTGAAACTAAACGTTAAAACACTAAGACAAACCAAAAGAATCAAAATGCTTTAAAAACACAAACTAAATTGATTTCTAACTATATTGAACATTAAAGCAAAAGGGGGATTGAGGTTTGACGAAAATTGAAATAACGAAACAAGTTAATAACTAGACAGAATGTAATTGATGAAATAAGATGGTTGGTAAATTAGCTAGAGGTTCTTTCTCCACACATGATATTTATGCATATGAATCAATTTCCAGTTATTCCTTCATTGAATTATGAACGACAATGCCCCAAATTAACCGTGACATCACTAGTTAACCCTCAGATTTTCCTTATATTATTGGATTGGATGGCATCATTCGACAACCCAAAATATTCTCAAAAGTTCCCTACATGTCATCATAATAGAGATACAATCGAAGATCATTAAGAATAATGAAAACCATAAGCATTGACAAAGCATTTGCAACTATGACATCATGTTACTCATGCTAAGAATTAAACTTAATGCGATCGTGACAAGCGACCTTCACTACTTTCAAGTATAAGTTAGTAACGATTATGTGAAACCTTCTTAAACTTTAGCCACATATTCATGCATGCTAATTAAGTGTCGACCCTCAATCAACAAACACAAATAAGTTAATCATCAAATAGTTAAGCCAATTGCATTCACGAATCAAGAGTTCATAACCGGAATTCATCAATTCATATTACATAAATAATCATGGTATTGAAATCACCCCTAGCCAAAAAGGGTTTAGTTCCTCATAACTTTGAAATCAAAGAAACACCTAAACATTCCAACAACTCAAACTTGAATTGTATGAACGTTTAGGCACTCTTCTCTTCCATTCCTCATATTACAAAACAAAGAGAATTGAATTTAAACATTGAAATCAAAGAAACGCGTAAACATTCCAACAACTCAAACGTGAATTGTATGAACGTTTAGGCCCTCTTATCTTCCTCTTTATTGTGGCACAAGGACTAAGGGATGTTGTTGGTGTGTTGAATGGATTGGGGGATTATGGAAATGGAAGAAATGGAGGAGAAATGGAAGGGAAATGGAGAGAAACTCACGGCTAGGGAGAAGATGGAAGTGTTTGTGGTGTGTTGTGTATGAAATGAGATGATGCTTGAATGAATGAATGCAAGGGTATTTATAGGAGGAGTGGAGGTGTATATGGCTATTTGTTTAATGTGTTTGTGTATTATGATGAATGCATGTGAGTTAAAGAGGGAGAATGTGGTGAAATGATGAAGTAGGAAGGTGGAAATGCATGTGAGATGTTGGAAAGGAAATGGGAATATAAGTAGGCCACGGCATGGGAGTTGTTTTGTTGGTGTAAATGTGCCATGGTTGCAATGATGAAGAATAAAGGGTGCATGTGGGGTGGAATTGAATGAATGCAAAGTGAATGAATAATGAAATGAGTTAAAGAGGGAGAATGTGGTGAAATGATGAAGTAGGAAGGTGGAAATGCATGTGAGATGTTTGTGGAATAAAGAATGAATGGTGGAATGATGAAGAGTTGCATAAAGAATGCATGTAGGGTTAGCTAGGTTGGCTTTGTTTGGGTGCATGTGTGTTAATGGTGGTTTTGCATGTGAATTGATGGATTGTTTTTGATGGAATGGATGGTTCTTTGCATGGCTTTTGAAGTGATTGTGGGCTTTGGAATTAGAAGGAAATGCATGGCCTTGGGGTTGGTTTAAGAGAGAATGGGCTAGGCCCTTTGTTTTATGTCCAAAATGAATACAAGGCCTTCAAATTCGTCCAACACTTTGGCTCCAATCATATGCTATCCATTCCAAGCCCAATTTTGCTCCAAAATGCATCTTTTTGCTTCCTTAGCCATATGAACCTAAAAACACACGAAAATGGCTTAAACTACTAAAACAACTATGAATTAACAACATAGATGCACGAAAACAAGCTAAGTAAGTCGCCTAAATATGCTCCTATCAGGGAGGTGAACAATCACGTGAAGGTTATTTGAGGCTTACCTGAGCATCCCCAGCGTCATACAACATCATGCAAAGCTATACTAAATTCATATGCTAAAATTTAAAGCAATTATGACATGGCATTTTGAACATAAAGACCATTTAAAACTATTTCTGGGAAAACGTAAAGCATATATACGTATATATAGAAAACCAAAAGCCCAATCACTGGTATGTAGTCGGGTCATAACCCCCAAGTCTCGCCTGGCTACGCTTGTCCTCCGAAAACGTCTTACCTATATATGGAACCACTATTTTAACGTCAATTTTAAGTACATAACCAAAATCATGTAATAATTTCTCATACATTGCTCAATTGAGGTATTTGAATATACCATTATGGCTTACTCCACACCACGAGCATCCTCATATTTTTAGAAAAAATTTTTGATGTCCCACGAACCCTCATGCGCCGACCACTTACAGGCACGTGCCTAGCATGCTGACAGTAACCCTAACGTCGTTGGGGAATATTTCGTTAAATAATAGGATATTTCGATAAATATACCTGATGCCGTTAAGAATATTCCGTCCAAGTTGATGGAATATTCTCTGTCTTCTCCTGTGGTTCGCTGAAATACTTCACCGGCTGTCGCCGCTGCACTCGCCAATTTCTAGAAAAACTTTGAATCTCAATATCTCCATCGGTTCAACACCAAATTTCACAAATTTTATATCAAATTGAAGCCCTGAGCTAGAAGAACAGTATCTTACCTATTTGGGGTCCTAAATACGGCGAGAAATTGTCTGAAAAACCCTTGAAGTTCCAATTAAACCTGTAACCCACTACCGAGGTTATTTTGATGTCCAACATAATCAAAAGTAGTCTAAAACACTAGAGGAGTTGTAACAATACCTTTCTAAGTCTCAATAGCAAGTAAACCTCGACGATGACGTTGGAGAAAATTACACTCCTTGCCGGAGCTTGGGTATCTCGAGTTCTACCAATCTTCCCTTCAAACCAATGGTACCGCTCAACTCCTGAGGTCAAAGGAAGCATAATAGTGTTATCCTTACACTCGATCTATGAGCTTTTGAAGGGTTTTGAGAGCTATGAGCTCAGGTTGTACAGAAAGAGAAAGTTTGAGAAAATGAGAGAGAGTTAGGGAAGAAGGAGCACGTGTGTAGGTGTGTGTGTCTCATGGGATTGGGAAGAATAGAAGGAGTAGGGCCCTGATTGGGCCATGAGATTTAAGGCTAACAATTTAAATCAAAAACAACCCACAACTCCTTTATTCCTCCACAACATTTTCTCTACACACCCGACTCGGCCCAAACTTGCATCCACGCTCTCGTGATGTCGCGTATAATTTACTCACGTCTACTACAAATAATTTAAAACTAAAAATGTATAGCCATGTCACTACGACTCAAGGGTATACTCGCCATTTCCACACATTCAAGGATAAAATATATTTTAATTCGGGACGGGTCGTCACATTTTGGGTTTTCCTTGGGTGATAACAAGGTTTCTAATGAATGAGATGCTTGATAGAAAGTTGTGGAAATTGCTAAGGTTGCATGAATGGTGATGCTTGAGGCTTGGAGTAAGCTTCTGGACAAACATGGAACTTTTTAGGCTTCTTCTTCGGTGGCTCTATCTTACTGCCTTTTCTTTATTTTTCCCTCCGTGTTCATTTAAGTCTCTTCTCCAATGGCTTCTCTCCCTCCTTATTTAGGTGAAGGGTTCTTCTCTAGATTTCAAGGGAATATCCCTTTGTGGCTTGGTTTTCCCTTCATTTCTCCTTAGCTATTCTATTATTCCTATTTCGGTGTAAACTAGATGCACTGTTGAGACTTGCAGATTGCTTTTTCTCGAAGCACAGCTTTCCCGGGGCTACCTTCTGCAGTCGTTAAATCTGGTAGTGCTTTATGGCTATCTGTACAGGCTGGGAAGGGAAAGTTAGCATTAAATGCCTAACTTGCTGGGCTTAACATGCATTTAATGCAATAATCTAGTTTAATCCTAACTAAGGGGGTTGGCTTGCTAGGGAAATGGATAAACTAGGCTAGTTCTCTCTCAATAATGTCTGTGTGGAATACAAAAGGTATAGGCTTGGATCCTTGGACTCCCAAGCAGCCCAAAGTCTTCCATGACCCCGATTCCACACAGGCCCGATGACTTTCCGTAACCATCCACACCACAATCCACTTGACAAGCCCCGATTATGTGACTTGGGCTTAGCATGATTTGTGGCTAAAGAAGCATCGTGTGATGAATAGGCATGAGCATGGCATGAACATCCGGCTTAATGATATGATTATTATGGCCTACATTTTAATATCCCTTTTATTTAGATTCTTGTGATGTTTGAATGAATTCAGTTCTCTTTCACTGAGTTTTCTGTTTTTTCCTAGGTTTGAGGAGTAAAGACAAAAACACAACAAAAAGGATAGATTTTGCAATTGAAACGAGTTATGTGTCCTGGAAGCAGAAACTGTCTGTGCAGATCAGCCAACTTGATGGAATAAACTATGAATCCTCAGAAGGAATGAGATGTTGAGCTTTATACCATTAGAAAGACATGTATGTTAGCATTCAGAGGAATTTTATGGACTCCGATTTCATGTTTTCTAGACAATGTTATGAAGATTTCATGCAAAACGTTGGTGAGCCAAGTCTAAGTGGAAATTGCAAACTCTGTTGGTTTTTTTCAAGTCACAATTCAACTGAAACACGTTGGAGATGACTTTAATCCTATTTCAAATGGGTCTGCAGTAATTTACGTGGGAAGTTTGCTCACCACATCATTAGTTGTCCAATCAAATGAGGAAAATATTGTAAAAGACCTAATCATGCAAGGATTTTGACGAATATATCAAGGAGAGATTGTATGAAGCCATGGGACGTTCTTTTAGGGGATTCTTTGTGACATTTTGAGGAGGGAAGCAGCAACCATCTACCATCGTTCAGTTCTTCTATATTTTAATATCGTTCATAAGTTTTTCATGTTCTTTTCTAGACTTTTCATTATGTTTTGGTACTCTATGAATAACTAAACCCTTTTTCTATGGCTAGGATGATGCCCTAGCATGAATGTTTACAGTTTTCAATGACTATTGATGGATATTTAGTTTTATTTGATGAATTCTTATTCACTTCAAGACTTGAATGCGTTGAAGTTCTTCGATTGATCACCTTAGGGCTTTGCATATAGTAATTTGAAGGCGGATTTGAGGCATAACTGCAATATAATTCGAACTAGCTTTATGGTTTGCATGATTCTTTGGTTCTCTTGTACGTAATAAGTTCTACATGCTAAATTTATGCCCAAACTAGATAGATTGCATGTTAGGATATAATATCTCTGCCTTAATCGGAGAGAATCATATACTATGGAGAACCATGGTCTATAGTGCCTTAATCAGATTTAGATATAGGAATTGTCATCTAAGAGATGAAAATATTCCTATTGAATGCATTGAACCTGAATCGGATTGGTTGTAGTTGATTCTGAATCCCTAGATTTTCATCACTTGCCTTAAAACTCAACGTTTTCTTCTCTTTAATCTTAGTTTTAATTTTAGGTTATGTTTTTTTTCACTTATAAGATCATCACAACAAACTCTTCACATCTTTGGTTGAATTGATAATTAAGATCGAGTCTAGTTCGTTGTTTGGGTTTATATTTTTAGGTTTGTGTGTCTTTAATATAATTAGATTTGGTTTAGTTTATCATCATGGGAACGATACTTGGACTTGCCAAACGCTATATTACGACTATCTTATGCACTTGCAAGTTTACACCACTTAATCACCACGGCATGGCATGCTTGTAAATATATTCTTCGTCGATCCTATGCCTTGGCATGTGCTTGGGCTTGAATGTAGGCTTTGCATGACATTTGGGCCTTGAGACTTGATTGGATTGGTGTGTGACATTTTTGGGCCCCAACATTAGCCCCCTTGATTATTTGGGCTATGAGATACTTTGAGCGGGCTATGGGACTCTTCCTCTTCCTGCTTGGCAGCTGATCACTCTTTGTCGTTGTGCTCCCTTGCATCCCGTGCACATCCAATCATACAGAGAAACTCTGGGTATTCCCCGCGTCCACTTGGTAACTGTTACAAACTGCTCTTCTCCCTAGTACAAGTATTTAATTTGTCCTTGCTCTCCCTCTCCTCCTTGAATTCTCATTCCTTCTTCAAATTTTCATAACTGCTTTTTTTTTTTCTCCAAATTTTTCTTTGCTTTCTGCGCTAGGTTGTGTCATCCCGTTCATGTTTCTTCGAGTTTTGCGATAAGGCTTTATCCAGGTAAGGAAATTCTTCCCTTGACCCCCTTTCAGATTTTGCTTCTCCTTTTTGTCTTTTGCGTTTGCCATGTGAAGAAATTAGGCATGCATCTTTCCTCTTTTGATTGTGTGTTTCAAAGATTATGGGGTTTCTCCATGGATGTGGAAGGGGTGTGAATCTTTCCTTCGAGAACTTGGACTCAACTTCTTAGGTAGCCTTGCTACTTCGAAATTTTGTGTGTTTGGCCTCTGCGATTTCTCTCATACTTTCCATGTATGCTATGCAATTGTCATTTTGCCTTGCCTTTTTGCATGTTGGTGCACACTTGAGCACTTTCGCTGGCTAGATATTTTAGGACTTTGATAGCATGGCATGTGCAGGGAAAGATTCATGTGTTTGTGTGATATCATGTAGGGAAAATAGTCCCATATTAAAGTCCTAGACTTTTGCATGAAGGGCTTTGAATTTATACACGCACCATTTTGCCTTCCTGGGGTAGCTTCCTTATCGTGTTTCACCTTGTATACTTGCACGTTTCTTCTTGCATGTTGCACTGGCTTATGATATCTATGGTTTGACGCTTGTTTTCCATAGGTGCGTTATGGTTGCGGAGTCAGCAAAGTACCTAATTACAGTTGATGGGTCCTTTACTACTGAGGATCGACTTTGACAAGGCAAGCCGCCTCCATCTCTTGGTTCTCAAAGCAAGGTTTTCAAGGGGAAAGAGCCTTCCTTAGATTCAGTCCCTCCTATTGATCCCAAACGTTTTTCTCGATGCTGCCTTCCTTAGATTTGGTCCCTTCTATTGATCCCAAACATTTTTCTCAGCGCTACATTGAAAGTGGGTTGTTTCCCGCCGTGCCTATCCACTTCGAGTTCTTCTGTGGTGAGGCCACTGGCTAGGCAAATTGGGTGGATACTAAGCCTAGCTTTGCAAACCAGTGTGCAACCTTGGCAAAGGCCAAGGTTTTGAACGTTGTCTTCATGACCAAGAAGCAAGTTGTTCATCTCGAGCCCAAATTTCTTTGCCACGTGGTTAGGCAGTGGAGTACAAAGACCCATACTTTTGTTTGTGCTTAGGGAGAATTTACCCCTACCCTGGAAGATGTTGCCAATATTATGCATCTTCCAATTGCGGGTAACGTAGATCCCTTCCGTTACATCATTCCTTCTACAGACACATACATTTTTTATGTTTTAAAGAAGGGTTCTCCTACCTCTCAGAGCAAGGCATTTCACTTCAGCAAATGGATCAAATACTTTTGGCAAAACAAACAAGAGCTGAACTGCAAGTTCGAGGCCATGTTATGTTTATGGCTAGGCCGCTTTGTCTTCTGTGATAACAAGGATACCTTTAGTTGTTAAGTGATTCCTTTGGCCATGGCAATCTTATACGGCCAAGTGGTTCCACTGGTTTCACTGTTTCTCGGGCTCTTCTACCATGAACTAGACCAGCTTCACACTTTGGTAGAGCAAGCCACAGGTAACACCCTGTTGAAAAGTTTTTTTTTTTTTTGTGCTAGCTTCCTGCAAAGTTTCTTGTAGGAGCGTATCAAAGGTTTAAAGATAACTCATTACCACTCTCGCATAGTGAAAAACCATTTTGTTATTGACTCCTCATCTTATTTACCTGAGAAGCTCCCTCTGGCTTGTCGTTGGGTTGGGAAGATTCCAGCAAAGAAGCAGGACATCTTGGAGCTTCTAGATGACATGAACAGCTTTGTTTTCCGTCCATACATGTCAATCCCCGAATGTTTTTCCTCCGTGATGTTTTTATCGATGTTGCCTTTGATGATGATCCAAGTGTGATGTCAATTCCTCTCTTCGAGAATCTGGATTTCTTTTCGTTTACTAAAAATCCATTGACTATGTTGGCTCATTCTTCTTATTTCTAAGGGGAAGATAGTGAGGAAATGAGTGCATTTTACTCTCCTTTCCGGATGCGACGGCAACTGGGCTTTGACCAAGGTTTGCCAATGTCTTTCCCCGTTAAAGCTAAGACCTCTTTCAACAATCTGTTTTGGAGTTTTGTGTACGCGCCTCTGGAATGTTTTCGCCTTTTCCAGTATATTACCAACCGGACTCGAGTGGCATCTCTAATGGCTATGCTGCTTATTGGTTGAAGTGTTTCTCTGTTATCACCAAGTTTCATGGTGACAAGCAGCAGCGGTTATCTCTCAGTGTTGTCATCTATCCTAAGCTAATGTTAGAGCCTATGACTGCTGCTTCTGGTTCAAAGTGTCGATGCCCTACTGCAGCAAAGGAAAGTAATGCTTCGAGTGACTCTTCCTAGAACACTAAGAAGAGTACGTCGTCAGGTGTTGGCAAAGGAAAGTTTGCAGGTCAAAGGAAGAAAGCAGCTTCGGGTATATTTCTTATCTTCACTTCTCTTGCCAATCTTCATTTTGCATGTTTTTCCTAAGCACTTTATATGTTATGCCTCAGATGATGCAATGAAACACTTCAGGCCTCGCATGGTAAAGGACGACCTTCCCAGCAGTAAGCCTAATGCTTCCCTTACTCCAAAGAAATCGAAGAGCGAAAGTTCCTCGGGGAACCAAAGCTTGGTAATGAGTCATATTCCCTTGTTTCTTGCTTCCATTGCTTTGTGGTTGTGTGCTGATTATAAATTTTATTATAGTCAAAACTCCTACCAAGGAAGTAGCCCCCGCTGGCTCTACACATAGGACCATAAGTGCCCGAGCATCTGCGTCTGCCTCTTTCAGCACTCCCAAGCCTCCTGAGTTCCTTGATATTACTGAGGCAAGTGAGGAAAAGCGGAGCGTTGGGGAAATTGAAGGCGATGAGGCAACTGGATAGGGTTTAGTCGCCAAAGAAAGTAGCAATACAAGTGCCAAGTCTGACCTTGGGAGTGGGGAACATCATCAAGCTTTCCTAGGGAAGGATGAAAACTGCGGTAGAGAACCAAGCAGCAAGGATGGCAACAAGGTAGCAGAGGATGTTGATCTCGATAAAGTTTACGGGTTTTTAAATACAAAGGTATGCCTCCCTATTCTCTGTTAATGCTTAACCTTGCATGAATTTGCTATTGCCATCTTTTCTTTTAAGCCTTTGAAAATTTTGATTAAGCTTGCATGTGTCTATAAGAAGTAACTAAACTTCTTCTAGCATGTTTGCTTCATGTTTTTGCATGTGCATGTATAAGCATGTTGATCTGTTGGAATTTTGCCTTGGATACCTCTTGTGAGCCGTGATACTTTGCGTCTCTGCTTGTTTATATGTTTCCTTACTTGTGCGTGTTTTCTTTGCTTTCCTTGTAGGTGAAATTTGGTGCTGCAGAGGCTATAGAAAATGTTCAAACCCCCAGTTGCATTCTTCCCAAGCATACAGTTTTTCTTGAAGAGGTTCTTTCCCCTGAGAAGCGGGCTTTGGTTAAGGAATGGGCATCATGGCATGAAGCCCTCGAAAAGCTCAAGCATAGTATTGCTAATAAAGCCAAGGTGTTAAGTTTGATTAAGGAACTGATTCCTTCCAGCGAGGCTTTTTCTTCCAGGGTTGACTTTAGGGGAGTGAAGGTTCGTTCCAGGCTAGCTGAGGCATTTGGCTAGTTCTTTGAGTGTGTTGGGGATGCAGATGTGAGCTTGGTAGGTTTATCTCCTTTTATGTGTGGGGTGATCTTCGAAGAACTCGGGCTCCTACTTTATGGTATGGAGCACACTTCCCTATTAGAACTCATCGAGCACAGACTGTTATGTTGGCGAGATATTATCAGTGATGTAGCTGCTTTGGGTGTGCCGGTGGGTTCTCTAGTGAGAAGATGGGAGAGTTGCACGATACCATGTTTGGACTTGAAAATGAGAAGGGTTTCTTGGACCCATTCATCAAAGTCAACAAGTTGATGCGTGCTCTCGAACTGCAACATAAGGAACTAGAGGTTTAGCAGCTCAAGTTGAAGAAGTTGGTATGTAGGAGCTCTAAGGAAATAGTGGCGTGCCTTCAACTTGTTGCGGATCAGTTGCATGCTGGCACCTTTAGTAGTTCCTCCAAGAGGTGGTGTTTTGAGCTTAACTCCTCACCTTTCCTTAGTTGCACACTTTGCATGACTGTTTGCATTTTTCTAACCATCCCTTCTTTTTCTTAGCAAAGCATGAACCTTGAGATGTTGAAGTGGCGTACCATGAAGAAGATTGCTTTCCTTACTCCACCTTTAATTTTATTTGTAATTTCCATTTAGACAGCTAGTTTATTGCTTTTCGAACAATGGGCATGGGGCTGCTTTTCTTTGTATTTTGCTTATTTGCCTTTGACTTCTTCCTTTGGCTTTGGATGCTAATATTGATCTTAGCATAATGCTTGCAATGTCTTTAATCTTGCAATGACATTGGCTTTTTCTTACTTTGAGTGCATGAGAATTTGCTCGATGAAGTTATGTTTAGGTTTTGAGACACAGGCTTGAGCTTCCGTTTGCTTTCTTGGGGAAAATAGTTGATCATGTCACTTGGTACTTTGCCAATGAGTTTCCCTAAGGGAAGATGGAAAAGATGTTGTAGCTTCCGTAGGGAAGCATAGCATGTCAAGAAAGCTTGACTTGCTAAGCATTGATTTGCATTGGTAGGCTTAGGGTTAGTGATATAACCATAATTGCGTACATTTTCATGCCCTTTAGTTTAGGTTCTTGTTATGTTTTTGAGTGAATTTAGTTTGTTTCACTTAGTTTTATGTTTTTCTTAGATTTGAAGAGTGAAGATGAAGAAAGAAGGAAAAAGTGTTAGAGATATGCCCTGAAAGTCAATCTTTGGAAGAAACCTTTCAAGACAATGTCTGAACGTATGGTTAAGTCTAATACATCAAAAGGGGCAAAGTCACTTATTAAGACTATCTTGATGAATGATACACGTCCAAAATGGTGAGTCCATGGACAATGGATCAATGGAAGAAGTAATCTAAAGATGTTAGACTACTAAGACCTTCTTCACATAATCATAATGTCCAAAAAGGTTCCTGGTCATAAGATTGTTAGAGGGACGCTGAGAATCCGGATAGACCAGTACATAGTATGTCTGCTTCAATTGGTAGGATGGCAAGTCTCAAGCCATTCGTATAGAAACACAATCAAAAGAGAGTACTTGCATGGAGGTCTACTCACACATCAAGCAAGTAACTTAATTGGTTGGAATAATGTAAGTCCTTTAACCTGAGACATCATAGTTGTCAAGTGGTTAGGTCCTTGATCTTTGATAGTGTCAAAGGCATTCCATTCGAGAGTGTCCACAACATTGTTGAGGTTAAGTTGCCTAATCATGTAGACATGTGAATGTTCAACAAGGAATCTCTAATCCTCTGTACGAGAAGAAGAATACTCTAAGATATGATTCGGAAATCTTCGGTCGAAGAATCGAGCGTAACGATGGAAGGCATTCCTATACGACTCAATTGAATCATATGACATAGTTTAATCACATTAGGGGTTTGACATAAAGTATCCATACCGTAGTAATGTGATTGAAAGTATTGGTTTGACATAAAGTATCCATACCCTAATCATATGACATAGTTTAGAGAAGGATCGAATTACATTGTAATTCCAACTGAGTAGGTTCTCCGACCAAATTCAACATTAGCTTGGGTAGCCATGAAATATGGTTAGATGTCACTCGTGGCTTGTGGGTCCTTCTTGATGATTGAATAAGTAGTCATCAAAGAAGGAGAATTAAAAGTAAGTTTTAATTCACTAAGTGATTGGATAAATACAAATCCATTGGATTGTTACCAATCACCTCATTGCCTCGCTAATTAGAACCTAAAGTGACTGTACACTGATACATTCTTGTGGTGAGATTGTACCTAAACCTTAAACCCGTCCCCAATAATTATGATCTTTATAATTTTATTAAGTGAATTTACAAGAATGCCCTTCGAGGCAAAGTGTTGACCTTTGTTGACTGTCGTGTTGTGCCACGTAAGGTTCGTTTTCTTAGCATATCTTCATAGTACTCATTGCTACGGACGGGTGGGCGCAAACGAAGCGCAATTTAGAGTTATAACGAGAAAGTTATTAATGTTTAAAATTAAGGAAATTACTGTAAATTTGGCCTTCATTAGAAGGCTCCAGATTTCTAGAGCAGATATGTGTCAAGCCACGTGTGTGGCTGGGATGGAAGAAAGAAAGTAAAGGACGGTTGGGATGAGAAGAAGAGGAGAGAAAGGAGGAAAGGAGGAAAGGAGGAAAGGGAATGACCAATTAGAAAGAGGAACAAGGAGAGAAAGGAGGGAACAAAAAACAAAAAAAAAAAAAAAGAAAACCCTTTCTTCTTAGACCCGTGCCCATGGCATGCAAACCGTTCGGCCGGGGTTATTCGGGCCAATTTCTACCCATTTTTCCGGCGATTCATGCCAAATTAACAGTTAGGAAATACTCTATGACCTTCCCTCTATCAATTACAACCCAAAATTTATGGAGTTTGGCTTTGAATTGATGAAAACCACACCCATGGGCGCGACGAAACCGTGTCTTCAATCCTCCAAATCTAAAATGATTTTATCCAATTACCTCCACCAAAATCCTTCCCTAGATGGCTAGAACAGAGCCCAAACAAGTTTTGGAGCATTGAGTTCGATTTGAGGACGAATTGGAGAACACCCACATATAGGGTTCCGACGATTTTGTGGTGATTTGAGGTGTTTCCCGGCCAAATTGGCCTTAGTCACAGGTATGAAAGTTGCTCCACTCATAGAGATCTTCATTGTTGTGAAATTTGAGAATTTTTAGAAATAGTTGGATTTTCTGGCAAGCCGGAGCGGCCGACCTCCACCGGCGGCGGCACATGGCTAGTGGGCCGCCAATGTCATTTTACGTTAAATCGATATCTTGATTTTAGATTTGATGTCTATATGTTATGACTTGATTATGTGAACCTAGTTTGATTAAAATGCGTTAATTGGTAAAAATATGAAACGACGACCCGACTGTGGGATCGTCACCAAACTTTAATATTATAGTACATAATATTTGAGAATCATAGGGACTGATGGATCGGGAATCCGATATACGGATCTTCCCGAATTGGAATTGTAAGTTCGTAAAATAAATGTTAACCGCCACTTTGTTTTGGCAATTGACGGAGATCAACCGTTGGATCATAATGAAATTTAGGATGATGTTTTAGAATCATAATGTGGATCTTTGGAAGTTACTGATCGGAAATCCGAGGAGCAGATCTCCTGGATTGAATTACGCAGGGTTGTGGACCCTACCGTCGATCATTGACCGACGATCGACTTTTGATTAATGGAGCTTAAATCACTCTAAAATGTTTTAGGGATGTGCTTTACATAAATTACATGATCTATTGATAAGAATTATGAGATGTGATTTGATAATTGTCCTAGGCATCGATTGTTCGAGACGCCTCGATGATTGTGCTAGGAAGTTGTGGCATAGACTCCACGTGAGTGTATCTTTTCCTGTTTATCATATGTATATAATTGAAAGTTCCACAAACGCTTCTAAATTAATTTATGCATGTTACCTATAAATAATTATTGTGAACTACGATTGGCTTGATCCCTGTTTAGGGTACGTAGGCAATCTAATGAGACGTTAGATGTAGCCATACAATAGATGAGATTAAATAATCGAGACAAAAGCCTTGTTTGGGGAATTGAGCAATGTGTGAAGAATTGAGAAATTGAAGTAAAGAATTGTAAGTAATGATAGATAATTAAACTAGTGTGTAGTTGGGCTTATCCCAGATAATTATTCCCGAAATAAATAGTTTTGAAGTGGGGCGTTATAGATTATGCATTTCACGCCATGTTGTGTGTATGTATGTCTATATATATATATATATATGGAAACACTATGTTATGGTTGAGTACTAGATTGTGTCATGGCATATCCACATGTATAATATCTGCACATAATTTTTGTGAATGCCTTGAAGTGCAAAAGTGAATGCAGGACACACAGGTAAGTTCAGGTGAGTTTATCGTATTAGTTGAAATGGTGGAGTTATGGCATGACTACATTTATGTTTTAGGCAACCCTGACATTGTCGTATAGGTTGCAATAATAGGCAACTCCGACCTTGTCGTACAAGTTGCCCATGAGTCGTACATGTTATATTAGATGCAGTTAGAGCTCATAAACCTGCACCCCGATGTTAGTGCTCCCCCCGTGGCCAGGGCACAGTCTTTCACATGATGTTCACTTTCCACACCTTACGCTCACCTTGGATCCAAGGTAGGTGCACAGTCCTGTCGTACAGACCACAATAGGTGGTTTCGACTTGTAGGTGACCCGTGATTATTCACACAGTCTTCACGTGATCATAGCACTTGAGCGTATTTATTTACACCCAGTCCTGTTGTACAAACCACTTTACGTGATTCCGACTCGTGTACAGGTATACTTATTGAGCTATTGGCTAACATGTTATTGAGCTATTGGCTAGCATGTTGATGAGCTATTGGCTAGCATGTTGATGAGCTATTGATTCAGCCATACAGGTCACATGAGGTGACTCCAGCTAGCATGTTGATGAGCTATTGGCTAGCATTTTGATGAGTTATTGATTTAGCCGTACAGGGCACAAGAGGTGGATCCGGCTGACATATTACTTGGATATTGATTGATGAGATATGGATAAGTCGTACAGGTCATTATAGGTGACTCCGACTTATGTGCTAGCATTGGTTGATGAGATATGGGTGCAGTTGTACAGGTCATCATAGGTGATTTTGACTTTGCGTGCTAGTATGGGTTATTAAGCACAACATTACTTATATTGCTAATGAGATGCTGAGTAGTGGTATACTTCTGGATTTCATGTTGATATACTTTTTGATTTCGCATTGATACGTGGTATGATTTCCTGAAAACTATACAGGTGTTATAGCTAGGGATTACGACAATTAGAAGGTTTTCATTAAAATTTTATTTCTAGGGCCACTCGCCCTTACTTTGTTTCACCCTCCAGGTTGTATTAGCTGAGCTTTCTTTTCAATGAGAATTCTTGGCAAATCTTGGTATTGGAGATTACTTTCAATGGTATGATTCTCAATCTAATCTACTGTACTTACTTATGCTCTAACATCACGTGTGAAGTGGGTTCATTCCTGCTCACCAGCGCACTCTGGTATTTAGGCACTCTTAGGTTCAAATTTATTCATATTTTTCCACATCATCATACTTTATGGCTTCGTCACCTTCTAGGTGTCAACCAGCCCCGCTCGATTCGGAGTCCTTGTGGATATTCTGGGTCGAGGTGTGTCAGAGACAGCTAAGGATGATGGAATTAATTGAGTGTTATGATTAATTAGAAAGTCTAAAGAAATCATAGAAGCGATGAAAGATCGTTTCGGGCTTAAAGAAAAAGTTCTGGTTCATTAGGGCCCATTGGGCTTTTTTATTCAAGCATATGATGACTTGAAATGATAAAAACCCAAAGTCCAAACCAACACTAAGCGGCCGGCCAAGGATGAAGAAAGAAGAGAGAGAAAGAGTCAATTAGTTGACTTACTTCTTTTACCTTTATAAAGGGAGTTTAATGAAAAAGTTTCATTAGGGTTTTTGTGTGTTCTTTTCAACAAGAGAAAAATAAGTCTCTCTCTCTCTCTCTCTCTCTCTCTCTCTCTCTCTATACACACACATAGTTGGACACCAAGAGGAGAAAATAGCTAATCATCTCTTCTCCTTTTGGTTATTCCAACATCCATCTCACTACACTAGTGGGTGTGGATCTTTAGAGGTCTTCTATACTTGAAGGCTTAAGGAGAACCAAGGAGCTTTAAATCTTTAAGGTGGAGGAAGCAAGGAGGGAGGCTAGCCTCAAGGAGTTCAAAGAACAAAGAGCTTGGAGGTGGTCCATCATTGGCCAAAAATCTAGATCAAGATGTATAAAACTCAACCTTCACTTTGTTCTTCAATATTTTGTTTGATGCATCATATATGAACCTATGCTTCTTGAAGGGGATTTACATGACTATAGCTTTGATAATATGTGATAATATGCTTCTGTTGCTTGTGTATATAAATTTAGAATTGTATATGCATGCTAGTCACTAGAAATCCCATAGAAATCTCAAAATTTCCCTTCAAAAAGGAGCACTTTTGCTATGTAAATGAGTTTAGCATGCTGGAAGTAGAAGCTGCTTGTGTAGATTAGCCAACTTTACGAATTAAACTGTAATTCCTCAGAATGAACCAGCCATTGAGGCTTGTACCATTTGAAAGATATGGAAGTCAGCTTTCAGAGGAATTTTACAGTTTGTGAGTCCAAGTTTCCTAGAAGATGTTATAGTGATTCTTGTACCAGACGTCTGCCAGCAATGCTTACACGGGATTTGCAAAGAGACTTCAAATTTACAAACTTTAATAAAAGGAAACATGCAAAGAAAAAGGAGAGCTATTAGAAGAGTTCAAGACTATCCTAAAAGGTTCATAGTTAATATATTTACTAGTTTGGTGTGCCACATCATCAAAATACCAATCCAAGTAAGAAGAGAATTAAACAGTCCTATTCAATAAGGATTTCAGCATTTATTCAAGAGAAAAAGAAGGAAGAGAAAAAAAGGGATATTTTGGAGACCAAGTTTGGGGAACGGGATTTTTGGAGTCCAAGGAGCAAAGGAGAAAGGTCGCAGCCGCCAACCATCTTTCCTATCCATCTTCATCTTTCGGAAGTTTTTCATGTTTATAAGATTTTTAATTACGTCTTCGTATTCTATGAGTAACTAAATCCTTTTTCTAGGGCTAGGATGATGCCCTAGCATAAATGTTTATGGTTTTCAATGACTATTTGATGGATATTTAGTTTTACGAGATGAATTCTTATTCACTACAAGAATTGAATGCTTTGTGTTGAAGTTCTTTGACTTGTCACCTTAGGGCTTTACATATAGTAATTTGAAGACGGATTTGAGGCGTAACTGCAATATAATTCGAACTAGCTTCTTGTGAATAAGGGTTGTGAATTACAAGATTGATGGTTTGCATGATTCTCCAGTTCTCTTGTACATAATGAGTTCTACATGTTAAATTTATGCCCTAACTGGATAGACTGCATGTTAGGATATACAATCTCTACCTTAACCAGAGAGAATCATATACTTAAGGAGAGCTATGGTCTATAGTGCCTTAATTAGACTTAGATACGGGGATTGTCATCTAAGAGACGAAATATTCCATTGAATGCATTGAACCTGAATTGGATTGCTTGTGGTTGATTCCAAATCCCTAGATTTTCATTACTTGCCTTAAAACTCAATGTTTTCTTCTCTTTTATCTTAGTTTTAATTTTAGGTCCTATTTTTGTTCGCTTATAAAATCATCACAACAAAATCTTCACATCTTTGATTGAATTATAAATTAAGATCAAGTCTAGTTTGTTGTTTAGGTTTATATGTTCGTGTTTGTGTGTTTTTAATGTCATTATATTCAGTTTAGTTTATCAAATTGGAGGTTGAATTAGAATCCTCGTGGGAACGATACTTGGACTTGCCAAATGCTATATTATGACTATCTTATGCACTTGCAAGTTTACACCACTTAGCATTGATTTGAATCGATAGGCTTACCATTGATTTGCATCGATAAGCTTGGAATCGATTTGCATCGATAAGCATAACATTGATTTGCATCGATAGGCTTGGCATAGCATTGATTTGCATTGATAGGCTTAGCATTGATTTGCCTCGATAGGCTTGGAATTGATTTGCATTGATAGGCTTGGAATCGATTTGCATTGATAGGCTTTGGCGTATTGCATAAGTATAGCTTTTGGAAAAGCTTTGGTTGCTTGACTCAATGGTTTTGCATGGTGTGTGTTGGCTTGGCATATTGCATAACCATTAAACCATTGAGTAGCTTGCTTTGCATTCATAGGCTTTAGCATATTGCATAAGTATAGCTTTTGAAAAGGCTTAAGTTTCTTGACTCAATAGTTTTGCATGGCGTGTTGACTTGGCATGTTGCATAAACATTGAATCATTGAGCAGCTTGCTTTGCATTGATAGACTTTGGCAAGTTGCATGAGTATAGTTTTTGAAAAAGCTTAAGTTGCTTGACTCAATGGTTTTGCATGGCGTGTTAGCTTGGCATGTTGCATAAGCATTGAACCATTGAGCAGCTTGCATGGCATTGATAGGCTTGGCGTGGGCTTTTTTTATAGCCTTGGCATGACTACTACTATAGCTTGTTTAGAAGAAATCCTTCTAGTTACCTTTGCCAATGTAAAGAAATGAATAGACCAAAGATTTTGACAAAATGCTCCTTCATTTCATTAAAATTTGGGGTACATCAATCATTGCATGGCTTTACAAGGCCTCATAGAGTAAGCAAAATGATCATTGCATAGAAGAAGTTTGTCCTTCTAAAATAAGCATAAGCATTTTAGCAGTAATACGGCTTTAGCCACTTTACATTGACAGGCTCCATTAGCGTACCTTCCTTGACTGAGGTCAAGTAGTAGTAGCCACTCTGATATGCTTCCTTGATCACAAAAGGTCATTCCTAGTGTGGGGCGAACTTCAAAGGTCCGGAGATCTGCCTCCTTATGTGCTTGGTTGTCTTGAGGACGAGATTTCTTTCCTTAAAGTTGTGTGGCTTGACTGTGCGGTTGTAGACTTTGGTAACTTGTTGGTGGTATAGGGCTACTTTCCCAACTACTTTTGCCTCTTTTCCTCGAGTAACTTAAGGTTTTTCCACCTCCAGCTTGCTTATGCTATAGCATCCCATTCCACATCGTTGAATGTTGAAACTCTTACTGTGGGCATCATCATTTCCACAGGGGAAATAGCTTCGGATCCATACACCAAGGAATAGGGAGAGAAACCCATATTATTCCTTGGGCATGTGTGATAGGCCCATAAGATATCTAGAAGATAAGTGCTCGAGCCCCAACGTAATCATGTACCATCTTGCTTAGGATTCTTAGCAGTGCCTTGTTTGTGGCTTCGGCTTGACCGTTTCCCTAGGGAAAATTTGGCATGGAGCGACAGTGCTTGATCCCGTAAGCATTAAGTGTGGCACTTACTTGTATGTTCACAAAAGGTGTGCCATGTCTCTTACTATTTTGTAAGGTATACTGAATCAGAAAACGATGCATTCCCTGATGAAATTAGATGCTGCTGCTCCTATTGCTTTCTTGAGATGGATTGCCACTACCCATTTTATGAAGGACTTAGTGGCTACTAGGATCCATATGTGGCCTTTGGAAGATGGATTGATTGTTCCTATCAAATCAAGCCCCCAAGTATGGAATGGTCATGAGGTGCCCATGTCATGCAGTAGCGTTGGAGGCCTGTGGATTAAATTTCCATGAACTTGGTATGCATGGCATCACTTGACCATGTTGTGCGTGTCTTCCCTCATGCTTAGCTAATAATATCCTAGGCTCAGTAGCTGCTTGTGTAGTTTCTTTCTTCCTTGGTGCTCACCGCATTCTCCAACATGTACCTCTTGCATAACTTGTGACGACTTGGATGGCCCAAGGAACCTCAGTAGTTCCCCATTGAATCCCTTCCAGTATAAAATTGCCTCACCCACGAAGTACCTCTTGGCTATCCCTTTCAACTTACGTGTGTCCCTGATATTGCTTGGCAGTATTCCATCAATAAAAAAGGTTAGGTATGGAGACCTCTAATCATCAGCAATGGAATTTGCAAGTGCTTCTTATGGGGAAAGCATTCTACTGCATTTTGGACAGTCGGCTTAGATGCATATGGCTTGTTGCTTCATCTCTGGCTAATAGTACCCTTTTCTTTGTAGTAGGCAGTAGAGACTCACAACTTGGTCGACTTCGCATATGGTCTCATAGATCTCGTGCAACCGCCTTTGTGCTTCTTTTGGTCTAAGGCATCGGGTTAATACTCATCCGGGTGGACGCTTGTAGAGTGTCTCAGTAACATTGATTTACTCCTTAAGACATTTGATGCTGAGCTTTCTACTTGGCTTGAAAAGTTTTCTTCTGATAATTTCCCTCCAGCCATCATCTTCTGGAGCTTCCTTCGGGAAGGGTGCATCAATGGATGGGGCCTCCCTTCTGATTACAGCAATGCTAGGTTATTCTTCGACAAAGGTAAGCTTGGAGCCAAGTATGGCTAGGGTATCTACATATCTGTTGGTTATGTTGGGAATGTGCTCCAACACCACCTTGCTTGAAACTTGCCATGAGTTTCTCTGCCATAGTGTTATATGGTGCCAAAGTTATTTCCTTCAATGCAAAGCTTCCTTGGACCTTACTCAAGACCAAATTTGAATCCCTTACGACTCGTATTTTCCTTGCACCCATTTCCCTGGCTGTGGAAAGGCCCTTAATGAAAGCTTCATACTCGGCTACGTTGTTTGTGCATGGAAAGATTAGCTTGAAGGATAGGGTAATAGCTTGGCCCTCTGGATTAACAGGTATAACACCAACTCCTCTTCCTATGGTTGTAGAATAACCATCAAATTGCATAACCCATGGCTCCTCTTCCACAGCTGCGACAGCTATCTCTGGCAGTGCACCAAGGACTTCCTTGGAGATGGTGGCCTCTTCTTCTTTAGGGAATAATGCTATCATGTCTATCACAGCTTGGCTTTTGATAGCCTTAGGCGTCACACATATAATATCAAATTCAAAAAGTTGGAGCAACCAATGAGCCAAACAGTCAGATAGTATAAGTCTAGTGAGCAAGTATCTTACTAGATCAGACTTTACCATAAGATGCAGCTTATGGGCTACGAAATAGTGGTCGTAGCAACTGTGATATGTAGACAAGAGCTAGGCAGAGGCATTATGTCTTCTCATAACGGGTTTCAGCACCTCTTAGCTATCGGTTGACATAGTAAATTAGTGCTTCTTCCCGAGTTGGATTGTCCTGGGCAAGCAGGGCTCCTACACCAGTGCTTGTTACAGCTAGGTAGAGCTTGAACGGAATGCTGGGACTGGTGCCTTCATGGTAGGAAGGTTGGTGACTAATTGCTGGACCCATTGATAGGGTTCACCACATTCTTTGGTATATACGAATTCCTTCCCTTTCCTGAGCAGTGGGGCGAAGGCTCTTGTTACTGCTGCTAATCCTAGGATGAAATGTTGAATGTATGACAGCTTCCCTATCAAGCATTTCAGCTCATTTGCATTTTCTGGGGGCATAAGAGCTCTAATTGTGCCCACCTTGTTTGTATCTACATCGATGTTGCACTGATGCACTAGGAAGCCTAAGAACTTGCTTGAGGAAACACCAAAAACGCATTTCTTGGGGTTCATCTGCAACCCTTATGCTCGACATCTTCCCAACACTTTCCTTAGCACTTCCCAGTGCCCTTCCCTGGTCTTAGATTTCATGACAAGATCGTACTCACAGTCTTTCACTTCATTCCTCATCATGTCGTGAAAGACTGCCATCATTGCTTGTTGATAGGTGGCACCTGCGTTTTTTAGTCCAAATGGCATGACCGTATGGTAAAAGTTTCCAAATGGCGTGCGGAAAACCGTCTTCTGAACATCTTTGGCAGACATCTTGATTTGGTTGTATTCACTAAAGCCATCCATGAATGACATCAGGCCTTGCCTTGAGGTTGAATCGATCATGATGTCCATGTTGGGCAGTGGAAACTCGTCATTTTGGCATGTTGCATTGAGATCTAGGTAATCAATGCAAACACTAATAGAAATCATTTTTTGCATAGAGGGATCATCACTTAGGTTTACCTCCTCAAGCTTTTCCACCACTGCAATGGATCCATCCCGCATGCATTTTGGCGCAGGCATGATTTTCTGTAGGGATTCGTCCTCACCAATAGGTGCAGGCATGTCTTCAGCTTCCTTGGGAACTTCATTTGCTTGGTGTTCAATGCCTCCATACTCTCTCTATACTCGGGGCTTTCCCACTCAACGTGGTTAGGCCCCCCAACCCGTCATAAGCGGTAGACGACGCGGCCATCAGGAAACACGACCTTGGAGCATTGAGGTGAACTATAGGCAAATACATTGGTCTCAGGTTGAATGTGTTTTCCCTTTTCCACAGTGGCTAGGAATTCTTGGTCACTAAGATCTCGAACTTCTTCCCAAGGGGGTAAAGGTATCTCTGAGACCTGTGATATCCCACGTCCAACACTTAAGAAATCATTATAGAATTCGGCATCGGAATAGTGGACCTCGTCAAAGTTGAATGACATTTGGTTTCCTAGGATGTGAATAGGCCTTAGCCCAATCCTTCCCTTGACGCAGTGGTGGTAGGTGGAGGCTACAAGTCTGTGCTTGTTTATCCATGGCTTTTTGAGCAGAGTGTGGTAAGCCACATTGATGTCCATCACAAAAAACTTAGTAAAAGACCTGACAAGGCCGATCCTCAAGTCAATCTCGATATATCCCATAGTTTCTTCACTGATATTCCCAAACCCATTGATAGAGATTTGAGACCTTACCACCTTTGTCATTGGGACGCCTGTTGTAGTAAGTACTGCCAAAGGCAGAATGTTAACGGAGGAACTAGTGTCAACCAAGCCTAATGAAGATGTCATCGATCTGTCCTTCCAGGTACAGTGGCCTTCGATGTTCAAGGAAAGCCATTTCCATGTCTTCGTCAATGAAGATGATGGCGTTGTTATTCTCGAGGAAAGCCTTTTGCAGTTGGGCGTTGTAGCATTGAGGGCCATAGTCCTCAGAAACATGCATGAGAGCTTCAACAGTAGTAATCCTTGCTTTTGGGTCGTATTCAAGCTGGTTGAAGAGGGATTTGAACTTCGGGTTTTCTTGGAGGACATGCGCTGTAGTGTGCCCCTGCCTTGGGGAAAAGTAAAGCTTAGATGTGTCAGCTTCCATGTCAGGAAGGTTGTACAGAGTCACAACCATCATTTTCTGGTGGAACAGCTACTCTTCTGCAGCTTCCTCATTGTATTCTTTTGGCATATCGATGGTGAAGACTTCATCACTTAGGCTTGGGGTAAAATCCATGAGATTTGCATCCTTATCTCCCTATCCTTCAACTTGAGACCATGGTGTATCATAGCTCTGCAGCTTGGAGTATTTGCACCAGTAAGCCTTCTCAATGTTCCCAGAAGGTTCCCAAATGGCTTCCACTGGCTTGGGATTGTGGATCCATGGATGGTTCTAGAGCATATGATGATACAAAAGGTATGGGCTGGTTCTCTCTCAATGATGCATGCATGGAATACAAAAGGTATGGGCTTGGATCTTTGGGCTCCCAAGCAGCCCAAAGTCTTCCATGACCTCGATTCCACGTAGGCCCGATGACCTTCCGTAACTATCCACACCACAATCCACTTGGCAAGCCCCGATTATGTGACTTAGGCTTAGCATGATTTGTGGCTAAGGAAGCATGGCGTGATGAATAGGCATGAGCATGGCGTGAACATCTGACTTAATCACCACGGCATGGCATGCTTGTAAATATATTCTTCGTCGATCTCGTGCCTTGGCATGTGCTTGGGCTTGAATGTAGGCTTTGCATGACAATTGGGTCTTGAGACTTGATTGGATTGGTGTGTGACATTTTTGAGCCCCAACACTGTTCAAATTTCGTGTCATTTCATGCTACCATGTAGATATAGGTAACTTACTTGAGCTATAAGCCCTTTGCAAGCTATTCTACTCATTCTAATGTTCACATCCTACAGCTTTGTCTTCGGTTTGCTACTTGCAGCAATACACCTTGTCCCAGAACGCATTATCACAAATGCCTCATGTGCTGAAGTATGAGCTTGATTCTAATGTCTGTTCAAAATGCATTGGTGCATATGTATCCTATTTGTGGCCTGATTGATATGGCACGTGTAGTTTTTGATATGATTCACCAGAAGGATTTGCAACTTGGAATGTAATGATTTAGGGGTGCAATCGAATAAAGAACATCGCCCCACATTTCATTGCTTCAACGTGGGATGTAACCAACCAAGCATAAACAAGGTGGCTTTTTGACGTGGATTTTAGAAATAGTCAGTTTTCAGTTTAAAAAATAATTAGTGTTCAATTTAAGAAATAAATAGTATCAATATTCAGTCTAAGAAATAGTGATAATACCCATGTTTAGTTTAAGAAATAGACGGTGTTCAGTTCTAGAAATAGTTGGTGTTCAGTTTAGAAAAAAGTGATAGTATTCATATTCAATTCTAGAAATAGTCACTGTTCTATTTAAGAAATAGTAATAGTATTAGTGTTCAGTTTAAAAAATAGTTAATGTTCAGTATAAGAAATAGGGGAATTTTGGGAAAATAACCATATTTTAGACTTTATATAGAATTATAGCCACCATTTTAGTTTTATGATAATTCTAACCAAAACTTAATGTAAAAGTACTAATATACCCTTAATGACAAAAAATTCCCCATTACTCTTAACCATGAAAAAACAACAATTAGTTGAGATCTTGAATACTACCCAGTACCCCTAATCTCGAACCCTCTCCATTTCCTACACTTTTTTTTTTTTAATTTTTTATCTATATATATATATATATATGTATGTATATGTGTATAGATATAGAGTAGATATAGATATTCAAATGTAATCAGAGAACGTGAAAACTGAAGATAACCCAGTAAACTAAACATAAAATGAATCAGGAACTGAATCATTAAAGTTGTTGATTTGTCGAAGGATTCATAATATATTCACCTGCATTGGAACATGAAAATCATTAAAGTTTTGACTAAAACCATGATATGAAATATCAAAAAGTTGATTTAGGAATTGGAAGCTACAATTGACCAACCATACCATTGTTTCTTGGACAATTTGAAAAGGCTGATGTGTCCTACTGCCTTTTTTTTGTCAGAACATCCCTACTGCTTAATTATGCAAAATTGGCAAGTTTTGGTTAGAATTATCATAAAACTAAAATGGTGGCTATAATTCGATATAGGGTTTAAAATAGGGTATATTAGTACTTTTACATCAGTAGTTTTTTTTTTTCTTTATTTTTATTATATTAAATTTTTGGTATTTTCATTAAAGTTTAAGTCATTTTTATTAAAGTTTAAGTGTTTTTGGTTAAAGTTTTAAGTTTATTTTATTAAATAAAGTTATTATATAATTTTTAATTAACAAAAATTAAGAATTTTTTTTTTTCATTAAGGCCCCCGCGTTGTACTGACTATACACACATGCAATAATTAAAGCCCCCGTGTTATCCCACGGGTTAAGTGGATAAAGCAGATATTGGGAACCTGGCAATTTCTAGCCACTGATATTATTTCCAATAGAAAAAATAACCAGATTTTCTAGTATGCTCCAAAATTTTTAACCATTAGATTTATAAAAGACATAATTATCAAAAATATAACGACTAAAAACACAGAAGTACAAGGCACCTTGGAGTACAATAGAATATTGGTCAATTACCACCAATACCAATTGCGGTTGAGCCTTACATTGGTAAGTCTCTGGAGCTTTGGCAAACCTTGAACCAAAGCTTAAGCTGTATGTCTTGGGAAGTCTCAGAATTAGATGCCTGAACATAATGCAAAAACAACCAAGTCTACACCATTTTAACACTGTCGCCAACACTAGCTAGTTGGATTCGAATCCGTTCACGGGCACCAAAAACCACCCCTCGAAAGAGCTTTCTTTTTTTTCTATTCATCTACGCAACACAACAACATTATTTCGATCCTGTCTTCCAATTTACATGCCAGGATTCAGATTACAAAGAAAGACTGATCTACAAATACCATGTAAATGAAATACAACTCTTTTTTTTTTTTTTTTTTATTACCTATTTGGCTATTTCTTCAAGACTTCCCCCCGAAACCTCTCCCAACTTGTATTACCTCACATCGGGAGGGTATGGGGAAGCGAAGATTTCACTATACACTTCTTTACAATACAATCAATTTACATCTTACAATATCAGCATGCACAGTTAAAAACTGAATTCCCAAAGCATTTTGCCTTGGTTGCAATCTTTCTCACACCTGTTTCGTTGTGAGAGGATTGTGAGCTGACAGACGATAAATGTGTTCTGTCCATTATGTTGATCTGAGGAGCCTCGAGAATTGCCTTGGGCAGATTCAAGGCGAATTGCATCCCCCAAATCGATAGTGGCCTCATATATATTAGAGATCTGAAGTGCCCATCCATCGTCCATCCTTCAGGCGTCTGGAACCAGTATCTAAAGGTAGTTTAACAGAAAATTAACTTTGTTAACGCCAAAATATGAAAACAAAAAATGACCATTAAAAATATGACAAAATTTGAGATAATATTTCTCCGCCACGAAAGTCCAGGGAGACGTGATGCTGAATAACTAAACAACAGAGCAACTTATGCTTTCGACGGGTCCTTTCCAGACATCTTATGTTTTCAGGAAGAAAAAATGATAACTAAACAGCAGAGCATTACTATAGTTTGGCTGGACAACTTAATTTGCCAGAGGAAAAAACAACTTAAAAACTAGAAACTACGAGATTTTCAATGATCACCATTATTAAAGAGCAATCTAATAGACTTGTACTGTTAGTTTCTTCTCTGTATAGTTGTTATTCTCAAATGTAATTGTTAGTATTACTAAGGGTATATGTGTAAAGTGCTAGTTCTGTTGACACTATAAATACCAAGTGTATAACTAATTATTGTTTAATGAGAAATACATGTATTTTCAGTCAAAGAGTTTTCTTCCTGTCTAAAGCTTTCTCTGTAAGATTCTATACTTTTCACATCTAGCACATGACATGAACAAGAGTAAAATCACATCAACAATTGATTACTCTAAATAATGGAGGTATATGTCTACTTACCCAAAGCCCTCTTCAGACCAGCCAGCAATAAAAATACCTTCAGCAGTAGTGAATGCCTCTTTCTCCTTTCCAGCAAGAATCATCGTAGCAGCCACCCCATATGTGACACCAGTCCATATTTCACGTGACTGCATGCAAGACTCATCCACCTTCCCACTGGGATGCATTCCGTTTCCAGCACCCATTCTGCCTCCTTTAACTTTCATGACATTGAAATCATAGATTTTCTGCAGAGAGCTTTCGATTTTAAAATCATCAAAAAGTGAGGGTAAACCAGAGGATGCGGTATACCACTGCCCAGCCAGTTGATCTGCTTGTATGGACTTACTGTTACTACTGGACCCACTATCGTAACTAAAATAAGAGCCGTTCCACAATTTTTCCTCAAAAGATGGTTTTGCCTTTAAAAATTTGGTTTTGCACCATTCAGCAAATTCCTTGTCGCCTAGTTGAAAGGCCATTGCTGCTGCAGCTTGAAGTGCAGCAAGCCACAAGCACCCACAATAAGCACTTACTCCATGAACTGTCCAAGCATCGTAGGTCTGATCAGGGAAACCATCGTTCTCAATGAGTCCATCATTGTCCCGGTCGAATTGTTCCATGTACTCCATTGCAGCACGAACAGCAGGCCAAACATCAACTCCAAATGACATATCCCCCGATGCAGAAAAATCTCTATACACTTGAAGTACAAACTTCGGGTTCAAATCCTTCCACTTACTAGTATCATGAATATTATATGCATTCATTTCGTTCCAAGGATCGTGTGTTCCCAGATCATGAGGGACAGCTCCTCTAACCTTACGAATTCCCCAGTTACCCTCAGCCAGAAACTTTACTTTTCTTCCATCTTCTGATAAGACAGCTTTTGCAAAGTCCCTTTGAATATTAAGTTCAATTTTGGGAAACAGCTCAAGAAGGGCAAATGATGCATAGAAGTGTACGTCGTATGTGTTCCACATGATATATTCCACTCCTTCCAGATAAAGGAACCTCCCAACCTCTTCATTGGCATTTTGTGGGTCCAACTTTACACTCCTTTGGCAACCAGTTGCAGTGTGCTCAACAACTGCGCTGTGATTGCTCTTCACTTCAGATTCAGTAACCGTAACATCTGTATTTTCAACATTTGTTAATTGGTGTCGATTGTCTTTAATGTTTGTTGTTGGCAAGGGAGAATCTGCATGAATCAATCACAGTTAAAGCCCATTTCTCAGTTTTACCGTAAAATTAGCAAAAAGGGAAATATGTGAATAAAAAGTGCACGTTCGCTGTTCGGACTAGAACTAGTGTCCACATGAAAATATTCTTAGAACCTATTTCCAGATGTGAGTTATCAAGGAAATCAGGATTAGATAAATACCGATCCAAATTGTTCCACCTGCCACCAAAAAGTAGAGCTCATTGAATAATGTGAACTTGTACCTGCAAAAATTTTGTGAAATATTAGCCGCAAGATTGACGACCAAGTTCATAGTTAATCATTGACAGGTAAACATAGCAAAGCAACTTCACAATGTTTACTCAATGGATTATTCATTGGGGAGTTTCTATTTGTAATGGAGATGGGTATATATGATTCTTTGACTACAGTAATTGCAGAGACCATTGTTACTGGACCAATCATTCGAGCAAGCTCAAAACAGCTTTCAGTGGACACAGTTGTGTGCTGTTAATTTGAATATAAGGAAGGTATCTAACATCACAATCTCTAAAGAAATGAGATGCCAATCGTGCACACAAATGCAAACACCTTTCTTTATGTAAGGCGGTGCACTTATTTTTCACAACTTTTAAGAATTGACAATGTTATTCTAAACATAAGCTCAGATTCTACTGCTGGGTACTTTAAGGCAGTTTCACCAACTTAGGAAACCAATATATTATCTGATGGGACATTCTGATTTAACAAAGAGCAACCACAGTATAATGCTTCCATTCTTACCATTCTGGTAATGTTTCGTCCCTGAGGATAGGGTTTTGCCACCTTTCAATATCTTCTTCCCATCGCTTATAATCTGTCCAGATTTCAAAACTGATCAGGACTCATCACATATACCGCAACGATTGTTAAACAAGAAAGAGTAAGCAGAAAACTAAATCTAGTGAATGTCAACATATTAGTATTTTGATGAAAAGGTCACAATAGAAAAAGAGAGAAACAAACTTGTCAGCGCATCATGCACCATGTCCTGAGCTGCCCTTTCAGAGGTCCCATAGAATTTTGTGTACCTCCTACAGAAAAATTACAAAATTCAATAACCAATAATGCACCTCACTAGTGTTGCTGCCACTTTCTAGATTACAATATTCTTAAATCCATTCATTTGTAAATCATCTAAGTACAGTACTGCAAAATATGCATAGTGGATTGTCTGCATCCAACTTTTGAAGTAGCTTTTCGTCTGTAAATTACTAAAACACCGATGCAGAAAACAGGAAAAAGAAGATTTACAATAAGCTTACCTATGGTATGAGCTTCCCTTCAAAAATTTTACTTTTGGAGATGACCATGATAGGCCAAATGCAACAGTGCACTTCCCATGAGGTTCCACCCAAGCAGAAGCTGCTACTGCAGCACAGATTGTTTCGCCAGGTGATGAAGACATGCATGGTCCAGAATTGAAATTATCACGATGAAATTCTCCATCCTAAAAAGATAAGGCTCGGATTTAGAAAAGGAAAAACAATCACTCTTGTAAAACAATGGAAGGAACACCATGTCAAAATCTAAGTAGGACTATTTTCAAAAGTTGAATTTGATCAACCAGGTTGCTGAATGACAGCATTTGCTGGATAGAACAGACAATGGATTTGGGTAATAGAAAAATGAGGCACATAGCATTAGGTTAGACAACAAAAAACAAGGTACACTGAATTGAGAAAGCAAACCACAGAAATAATACCTGCACCATTTTATCCCACATTTCTTTGGCCATAGTGGCACTTCCTTCAGATAACCCAAAACATGGCAACACACTCACGCTTACATTTTGAGTTTCACATGCAGCTATTGCAAAAGTAACAGGAGGGTTCCCTTTTGCAGTCCTGCAACATAAGCACAGTTGTTAAACACAGTTTAAATATACTGTCAAGAATTAACAAGTTTTAAAATAGTGAATGACAACAACTCCCAAAATCACATACTGATAACTTTTTTTTTTTTTTGGTTCAGGTTACCAAGAACCATAAGAATATAAGGCTCATTAGTTTGAACGAAACAAGACAAGGTGAAAACAGAATTTTTGTAAAATAAAAATAAAAATCCCTATGTTTGAACAAAAATAAGAATGGGCATCGAATAAGGTGCTCACAAGAAGACACTTTCAATGTTAACAAATGCAGAGACCCAAGTAACAGTTACAACTTGGCCACAAAACTTATCGTTGATGACTGGACAAGAATTACTAATTGTAAAAATAGGAGAACAAGGGACCCGAAAGGGCAAGAATTAGTATTTAAATATCAATTCCATATGTAAGGGAATATGTTTTACTTTTAGCATCAGACGATTAATCTATTTAAAATTTTTTTAACATTTCTGCTTAAACGCTCCTGTGATATCTGTCCATACTTCTTTGTTTTTACCATGTCATTCATTTCCTGGTATTTTGACAAGGAATTTTAAGTTTGTAAGTTGACGCAGAAGCATCTCATTTTTCCTCATGGTTGACTTCTTTCACCTGTTTGGGGCATTATATGCCTTGATAAAAGAGGAGGGGGTTGTTTGAACACTTTGTCTGGCCTAATATGACACTGCCAGCAGAAAAATCTGCAAACCAACCATCAAATAAATGTAATAAGGTTTGACGACTTGCTTGTGATGCAGAAGTACACCAGAGACTCCATCTTCGCCACTGTCAAAGAAAAAGAAGTCGGAATATGTTAAATACATGCTGCCACTATAGTAGGCAACAAATCATACAACACCCACCAAATTTACTCACATAAATGGTTCATTCACATGATTGCCCGACAAGTGTGAGATTCCTCCTATTGAATTCTACACCGAGAAAAGCATAAATTACTAAATATCCAAGAATCTTTGAATTGCTTGGAAACCATTCCGAAAGCAAAACATATAACCTTACCGCCCATGTAAATAGAAGGTTGACTTTCGCTCTTTCTTTTCCAGTGTTCACCAACTATATCAGAAAGAAGACTCTTATAAACAAACCAAATGATAGACAATTATATTGAAATTCTTGTGTAAGATCCTTACGTTCACACTTGTCTAAGACAGAAAGAGGTTATGAAAACGACGATCTTTTTCATCTAAATATACCTGGTATCAAGTTGAATGAGATTACCGTGTAAACAAAAACAGCTGTAGGAAGACTGCTTTCTCTATAATTATGAGGGATGAATGGTGATATTTGCCGGCATGAAATTTTCACTTCTGGGTCAGGTTCACCTAAATTTATACATAAAACTACCCGAATTAAAACAGCAGCTTAAAGGGCAAGTTACAGGACCAATGGCTAACAGGAAAGAAAGAAGAATGATACCATCATATATGGTCCATGCCCTTGGCAATAGTGCATGGTATGTGGAATGCTGGCCACCCAGGTTCCAGCCCCATGATGATATACCCTGATCATCAGCTTTTCTGTGAAAACAGTCAAATTAAATTGGGATGTCAATAATCAGGGTATTTCAACTACTATAGTCAAATATAGAGCTACCAAAAATAGTAAAACCAAGTGAATGCACTATTCATCAAAATTCTAGCTATAAACAAACTGAAAACTGATGTGCATCTAGTCCCAATAGAAATAAGACACCTTCTGAATATACAAACTAGCTGCACTCTGACTATGGGCTTAAGCTCATGGTAAAGGGCTTGGATAGTCCAACCAATCAAGTCTATTGGTCCTTGTCGCTTCAATAATTTCTTATTCTCTACAAACTTTGATACTCATAATGTTCCAAGAGAAGTGTCACAAAGCACGCCACCAAATCTATCAGGGACCAGGTACCCAAGCAGCATCTGCCTAGCATTCACTTGCCAGTTAGAGAGACTTCTCATACTCCTCTTGATGCCACAAAAGAAAGATATTGAGTCTCAATATTACATATGAACCCACAAGCTTCGTCTTGACTTGCAGTCACCAAATGTAAAAACCATGCGGAATTGTAATACGTATCATAAATTTATCATTCAGTGAAAAGAAATTATAATTATTTCAGAAGATGGTTTCCAAATTCAATGTCTATCCTCTTACCCTAATCCTTCATGATGACCCGGGGCCAAGACTGATGCATACTTTTTATTCACTCCTTCTCTAGATATAAAAATCTGAAATATCACAGAAGCTCTTAGTCAGAACTAAAACATGACAAAAAGTAAATAGGACAAAAGAAATGAACTCTATCTCTAGAAACAACTAATTAAATATTAGGATTCACTTCTCTGGTACGTTATACAAAATAACAGCATAAACGTTCCTCAGCTAAATACAGTGTGAGTAACAACTTTGAATTGCTAAGAGCAGCCAAATTACGCGGTTAGACAGCATCCCTGAGATTCTAAAGTTTTATATGCATCAAGCCTTATATGCATATCCCTATCATAATTTTCAAAGCCCCCTTCCCTCCACCATCCTTTAGACAACTAAATTGCCCAGTGTACATTGAACATTGATTTTCGCAACACCACCACACATCATCGTCTAAACTTTCATTGTAAACAATATTCAAGACCACCTTATCAAATGTTTGTTAAGTTATGAACTACATTTAAGTAACAACCATAAGCCAGTAAATTAAAGTTTCCTTGTCCACTGCTTTCTAGCATCCCTAAATATAGTCGGCCAATAAAAACCACACTCTAGAACCTTGAGGGCAGTGCGTTGTGTGCCAAAATGACCACCACATGCATATGTGTGACAAAAGCTTAGAATTGAGTGAAATTCAGAATCATGCACACATCTACGTACAATTTGATCTGAGCAATACTTCCACAAATAAGGGTCATCCCAAACATAGAAACGTGCATCATTTTTAAGCTTATCACGTTGGTGCTTGTTTAGTTCATTTGGAAATTGTTTAGCCACCAAGTAATTCACTAAATCTGCATACCATGGTTCACTTACCTCAATGGATAGCAGCTGCTCATCGGGAAAAGTTTCAGGGATAGGTACGGCATGTTCATGCTCCTCGTGGATCATTCGGCTTAAATGGTCAGCCACTACATTCTCGCTTCCTTTCTTATCCCGGATTTCAATATCAAATTCTTGAAGAAGAAGAATCCAACGGATAAGCCTCGGCTTTGCTTCCTTTTTCGTGAGCAAGTACCTCAAAGCTGCATGATCAGAATAAACGATTACTTTAGTACCAATTAAATATGAACGGAATTTATCTAAAGCAAAAACCACAGCTAGAAGTTCTTTTTCCGTCGTGGAGTAGTTCAATTGGGCATCATTGAGAGTCCGAGAGGCATAGTATATGACATGCGGCCGCTTGTCTCTTCTTTGTCCTAGAACAGCTCCTAATGCATAGTCGGATGCATCGCACATGAGCTCGAACGGAAGGCTCCAATCTGGAGGTACAATAATGGGGGCCGAGACTAGCTTCTCCTTGAGTTGGTTAAATGCCGAATTACACTCTTCATCAAACTTGAATGGCACATCTTTTTGAAGCAATCGGCAAAGAGGGTTGGACATCTTGGAGAAGTCCTTGATAAAACGCCTATAGAACCCTGCATGGCCAAGAAACGAACGTACCTCTCTAACCGAAGTAGAAGAGGGTAAGTGACGTACAAGGTCTATTTTCAATTTATCTACTTCAATTCCTTTTTCTGAAACAATATGTCCTAAAACTATACCTTGTTTCACCATAAAGTGACATTTCTCCCAATTCAAGACAAGGTTAGTTTCAACACATCGTTTCAAAATTAAGGTCAGATTATCCAAGCAATTATCAAATGAACTCCCAAACACACTGAAATCATCCATGAAAACCTCAATGATCTTTTCAACAAAATCGGAAAATATACTTACCATACACCTTTGGAAAGTGGCCGGTGCGTTGCATAAGCCAAATGGCATGCGACGATAAGCAAATGTTCCAAAGGGACATGTGAATGTGGTCTTCTCTTGATCATCCGAGGCTATCACAATTTGGTTATATCCAGAGTATCCATCAAGAAAACAGTAAAAAGCATGACCGGCTAACCTTTCGAGCATCTGGTCGATGAATGGCAAAGGAAAATGATCTTTCCTAGTCATGGCATTTAGCTTCCGGTAATCGATACATACTCGCCATCCAGTCTGAATGCGTGTAGGCACGAGCTCATTCTCATCATTCTTGATAACAGTTACTCCGGACTTCTTGGGAACAACTTGAACTGGAGAGACCCAACGGCTATCGGAGATAGGGTAGATCACTCCGCAATCCAAAAGCTTGATTATTTCCTTCTTCACCACTTCCATCATCGGAGGGTTGAGACGGCGTTGAGCCTCTCGGGATGGCTTAGTCCCCTCCTCGAGAAGTATACGGTGCATGCATGTGGTAGGGCTTATTCCTTTAATGTCGGCCAAAGTCCACCCTATGGCCGTTTTGTGTTCTTGCAGCACCCTCACAAGCTTCTCCTCCTCCATTGCCGTGAGACTTGATGAAATGATGACGGGCAATGTTTCGCCTTCTCCCAAAAACACATACTTCAAATGGTCCGGCAACGGCTTAAGTTCAAGCGATGGTGCCTGAACAACAGAAGGTAGCATCTTAGTGGAAACTGAATTTGAAAGTGAGAGTGGAACCTTACCATATTGTTGTGGCAATGACTCAAGGGCTGCCACAACCTCAATTATTTCTTCACTAGAACCCATGGCAAAGAATTCCTCCTCCTTGCCGTGGCCTTGCATTGGCCCAAATCCTTCATTTTTGCACTCTATGGCCTTAGTGATGGTTGTTTCCAGGGCGTCCTCGTTCAATTCTTCAAGGTATACCTGTGCCAAAGAATCGATAACATCAATGGAAAAACAAGAATGGTCATCAACGGGATATCTCATAGTTTCAGAAATATTAAAATCAATCACTTCCCCATCGAATTCCATTGTCAAGGTGCCTTTGTATACATCAATCTTCGTTCGGGCCGTTTTCATGAATGGCCTACCAAGGAGAATCGGCAAAGATGTAGAATGGGCTGAATCATCCATGTCTAGGACGTAGAAATCAGCCGGAAAAATTAAATGGTTCACCTGCACAAGCACATCTTCCAAAACTCCTTTTGGATACGCGTTAGAACGATCGGCCAATTGTATAATTACACCATCTTGTTTTAATTCACCCAAATTCATAGATGCATAAATAGAATAAGGCATGACATTTATGGATGCACCTAAATCAAGCATGGCATGTTCAAAACGATTATGTCCAATCACACAAGGAATCGTGAAACTACCGGGGTCTTTGCACTTGGTAGGCAGTTTACGTTGCAAAACAGCGGACACATTCTCGCTTACCTTCACCACCTCTTTGTTTGCCCTTCTTCTCTTTGTATTGCATAGGTCCTTGAGGAATTTAGCATACTTTGGAACCTGTTTGATTGCATCGAGAGGCGGTATGTTCACTTGCACCTTCCGGAACGTTTCAAGAATGTCCTTCTCGCTTTCTTCCTTTTTTTCTTGCATGAACCTGCGAGGAAAAGGTACATTGGGCAGATTAGGACGTGACATACATGAATTTGAACTTAAATTACCTGATTTGGCCGAGTTAGGGTGATTGGGGGCCTGCGGCATTGGGTTTTTCACCCTTGCCGTGGGTGAGCTAGACACTTCCTCAGGTTGTGTCGTCTCTTCATCTACTTTCTGGGCAGATTTGGGATTGTTTGGTTCGGTCCCAACTTCTTTTCCACCCCTTAGGGTGATGGCCTTGGCGGATTCGAATCCTCCCTTTGGATTGACTGTGGTTGAGCTAGGAAGCTTTCCTTGCTCTCTAATCTGTCCAAGGAACTCAGAAATCTGCCCTATTTGTTTCTTCATATCCATCATCTCCTTCTCGTTATTTGCTATCCGGTTGTTTTGATTTTGCAACCCCTGCGAAATAGAGGTTAGTAATTGCATAGCTTGATCACTTTCCAAGGACGTACCTGAATGAGATGATGCCGAAGGTTGTTGGGGTTGTTGGGGTGCATACGGCTTGGAATAAAAACCAGGGGGGTTTGGCCTAAATCCTCCTTGTTGGGCAGCTTGTTGTGGCTCCCTCCATTTGAAGTTTGGATGGTCCCTCCATCCGGCATTGTAAGTGTTCGAGTATGGGTTGTTTTGATTTTGTCCTTGGAAACCAATTGCATTGGCAGATTCCCACCCACCATTCTCGATTAGTTGAGGGCACTTGTCGGATGGATGCCCTTGAATTGAGCACACGCCACAAACTTGGTGTTCTTGTGCTTTTGGACCAATCACTACCTGAGAAACAAGAGAAGTAAGATTAGCAAGTTGTGATTGAATTTCAGAAATAGCACTCACCTCATTTACACTTTGTTGCCGTGGGGCTTCCCTTTGGCCCACTCCTTCATATTGTTGAGCGTTGAGCGCTCGGTTGGCTATGAGAATCTTGGCATCCCTTGGTGTTTTGTCCACCAATGCTCCTCCCGCTGATGCATCAAGCATTTGACGTTCGATAGGAAGGAGGCCCTCATAGAAATATTGAAGGAGAAGTTCCTCCTTCATTTGATGTTGAGGACATGAAGCTACAAGGCCCTTGAAGCGCTCATAATAAGCCGGGAATGTCTCACCATGATTCTGTTGAATACCACTAATTTTCTTCCGTAGGAGAATCACTCTCGAAGTAGGGAAGAATTTCTCCAAGAAAGCACGCTTCATACTCTCCCACGAAGTCACAGTTCCCGGGGCTAGTTCGTAGAGCCAATCTTTGGCCTTGTCCATAAGTGAGAATGGAAAAACCTTCATCATCAGAATGTTCCCGTCGACATTTATGGGTGTCATGCTCGAACAAACAACCTCGAACTCCTTGAGATGCTTGTTGGGATCTTCCATGGAAAGCCCATGGTATTTCGGAATGTGGTGCAACAAGCTTGACTTCAACTCGAATTCATCGGTCTTGCCGTGGTTAGCCGCGGGGTATTGAATGCATAATGGTGCGGCATTGGCCAATCCTAAGGCGGAAAGCTCTTTAATTGTTCGGTTGTCCGCTGCCATGTCTTCTTCACCCACTGTTGTCTTGGGTTCCTCTTCTTCAAATTCAGAAATGGACTCGGAGCTTTCACTTGATTCGCTAGGTTCTGGGTTCTTTCTCTTTCGTCTCAATTCTCGCTCGAAATCGGCGTCAAAGACCGAGATAGGTTCACGAATCGGATGAGAACTCCTAGTCATAAACTAGTACCTAAAACAAGAAATAACCACAACACACCACAAACACTTCCATTCTTTCCTTAGCCGTGAGTCCCCCTTCTCTTATAATCCAAACACCAATCCTCTTCCACTTCCAGCACTCCTCACTTCATTCCACACTTCCATTCCCCCAAACCAACTATCCTTAGACCTTATGCTACAAAGAAGAGGAAGAGAAGAGGGCCTAAACGTTCATACAATTCAAGTTTGAGTTGTTGGAATGTTTAGGTGTTTCTTTGATTTCAATGTTTAATTTCAATTCTCTTTGTTTTGTAAGTATGAGGAACTAAACCCCCCTTAGCTAGGGGGTGATTCGAAATATATGTTTATGCTTGCAATATGATTTGATTACTTTTAATTACGTTTCATAAGTTGTGAATTTAATTTGTTTAACTATTTGATTGATATCCTATTTATGTATGTTTATTAAGAATGAACGCTTAATTTTCATGCATGAATATGACGCTAGAATATAAGTGAGTTTCACGTAATAGTTATGAACTTATATTCACAAGTAGTGGAGGTTGCTTATAAACAATCGCGTTAAACAAATTCTTGGCATAAGTTTCATGCAATCATAGTAACGAATGCCTCGTCAACACTTATAGTTTTCATGTTGCTTAATGATTCTTGCTTGTATCTCTATTATGCAATTCATGTAGGGAATTTGTGAGGAATGCTTTGGATTGTCGTATGCAATCATCCAATTCATTAACTTAAGGAAAACTTGACGGTTAATTTAAGCGGACCTAATTAACCCGGGGCGTTGAGAATTCATGGTTTATTGAAAAACAATTAAAAATCGTTTTGTATGCAAGTATAACATGTATAGAGATGAACCCCTTAGCTAGCTTCCCATCCATTCATTTCCGTCAAATCCATATTTACAATTTGTTTTGTTTCCAAGTATCCATTTTAGTTTAAATTCGTCCAAATCCAATTCCCCCCTATTTCGTTGAAGTCTTAGTCTTAATCTTTCTTATTTTTAGTTTTGCTTTCTTCGAGCATTAAATAGTGTTTTATATTGTGTTTTTACGTTTTTAAGTCAAATCCAAGTGATTAACAATCCCTCCTAATCCCCGGTCCAGAACGATCCCTACTTATACACTTCACTACAATTGACAAAAAGAGGGTTTAATTTGTGTGCGCATAAATCACGCATCAAATTTTGGCGCCGATGCCGGGGATTAGCAACTTTGCTAATCTCTTGGATTGTTTTATTTTCTTTTGTTTTTATTTTATTCCAGATTCTTGATCTTGTTTTATTTCTTGTTTTAGGTACTAGTTTATGACTAGGAGTTCTCATCCGATTCGTGAACCTATCTCGGTCTTTGACGCCGATTTCGAGCGAGAATTGAGACGAAAGAGAAAGAACCCAGAACCTAGCGAATCAAGTGAAAGCTCCGAGTCCATTTCTGAATTTGAAGAAGAGGAACCCAAGACAACAGTGGGTGAAGAAGACATGGCAGCGGACAACCGAACAATTAAAGAGCTTTCCGCCTCAGGATTGGCCAATGCCGCACCATTATGCATTCAATACCCCGCGGCTAACCACGGCAAGACCGATGAATTCGAGTTGAAGTCAAGCTTGTTGCACCACATTCCGAAATACCATGGGCTTTCCATGGAAGATCCCAACAAGCATCTCAAGGAGTTCGAGGTTGTTTGTTCGAGCATGACACCCATAAATGTCGACGGGAACATTCTGATGATGAAGGCTTTTCCATTCTCACTTATGGACAAGGCCAAAGATTGGCTCTACGAACTAGCCCCGGGAACTGTGACTTCGTGGGAGAGTATGAAGCGTGCTTTCTTGGAGAAATTCTTCCCTACTTCGAGAGTGATTCTCCTACGGAAGAAAATTAGTGGTATTCAACAGAATCATGGTGAGACATTCCCGGCTTATTATGAGCGCTTCAAGGGCCTTGTAGCTTCATGTCCTCAACATCAAATGAAGGAGGAACTTCTCCTTCAATATTTCTATGAGGGCCTCCTTCCTATCGAACGTCAAATGCTTGATGCATCAGCGGGAGGAGCATTGGTGGACAAAACACCAAGGGATGCCAAGATTCTCATAGCCAACCGAGCGCTCAACGCTCAACAATATGAAGGAGTGGGCCAAAGGGAAGCCCCACGGCAACAAAGTGTAAATGAGGTGAGTGCTATTTCTGAAATTCAATCACAACTTGCTAATCTTACTTCTCTTGTTTCTCAGGTTGTGATTGGTCCAAAAGCACAAGAACACCAAGTTTGTGGCGTGTGCTCAATTCAAGGGCATCCATCCGACAAGTGCCCTCAACTAATCGAGAATGGTGGGTGGGAATCTGCCAATGCAATTGGTTTCCAAGGACAAAATCAAAACAACCCATACTCGAACACTTACAATGCCGGATGGAGGGACCATCCAAACTTCAAATGGAGGGAGCCACAACAAGCTGCCCAACAAGGAGGATTTAGGCCAAACCCCCCTGGTTTTTATTCCAAGCCGTATGCACCCCAACAACCCCAACAACCTTCGGCATCATCTCATTCAGGTACGTCCTTGGAAAGTGATCAAGCTATGCAATTACTAACCTCTATTTTGCAGGGGTTGCAAAATCAAAACAACCGGATAGCAAATAACGAGAAGGAGATGATGGATATGAAGAAACAAATAGGGCAGATTTCTGAGTTCCTTGGACAGATTAGAGAGCAAGGAAAGCTTCCTAGCTCAACCACAGTCAATCCAAAGGGAGGATTCGAATCCGCCAAGGCCATCACCCTAAGGGGTGGAAAAGAAGTTAGGACCGAACCAAACAATCCCAAATCTGCCCAGAAAGTAGATGAAGAGACGACACAACCTGAGGAAGTGTCTAGCTCACCCACGGCAAGGGTGAAAAACCCAATGCCGCAGGCCCCCAATCACCCTAACTCGGCCAAATCAGGTAATTTAAGTTCAAATTCATGTATGTCACGTCCTAATCTGCCCAACGTACCTTTTCCTCGCAGGTTCATGCAAGAAAAAAAGGAAGAAAGCGAGAAGGACATTCTTGAAACGTTCCGGAAGGTGCAAGTGAACATACCGCTTCTCGATGCAATCAAACAGGTTCCAAAGTATGCTAAATTCCTCAAGGACCTATGCAATACAAAGAGAAGAAGGGCAAACAAAGAGGTGGTGAAGGTAAGCGAGAATGTGTCCGCTGTTTTGCAACGTAAACTGCCTACCAAGTGCAAAGACCCCGTTAGTTTCACGATTCCTTGTGTGATTGGACATAATTGTTTTGAACATGCCATGCTTGATTTAGGTGCATCCATAAATGTCATGCCTTATTCTATTTATGCATCTATGAATTTGGGTGAATTAAAACAAGATGGTGTAATTATACAATTGGCCGATCGTTCTAACGCGTATCCAAAAGGAGTTTTGGAAGATGTGCTTGTGGAGGTGAACCATTTAATTTTTCCGACTGATTTCTATGTCCTAGACATGGAGGATTCAGCCCATTCTACATCTTTGCCGATTCTCCTTGGTAGGCCATTCATGAAGACGGCCCGAACGAAGATTGATGTATACAAAGGCACCTTGACAATGGAATTCGATGGGATGATGAATGATGGCTGATGAGGGTGCAAAGTTGCGGCAGGTTGTATATAGAAGTGAATGGATTGAATGAATGATGTAGAATGGTGTCTAGGGTTGCGGCAAAGGGTTTTCTGAACGACATGAGTGTTCTCCCCAAAATTGTGGCTGAAAATATGTATATATAGGTTCGGCCAACCCTAGGGTTAATCAGATTAGGGTTACAACTTAGCAGATTTTAAGGATTAGGGCCCTAGGGTTCGGCACGATTAATTAAATCCACTTAGGAGAGGGTTTGGCCCAATTAATTTCAAAAAAGGATTTGTATAACCCAAATCCACAAGGAATAAGGCATAATAAATCAAAATCCACAAGGGAAAAGGGATAGACGGATGCGGCAAATATTGGAGGGAAAGGAGAATGGATTGCAAGGCAAGGCAAGGCTTTCTAGAAGGGAATAGGCGCCACCTTTGTAGGTTTCAAGAAACAATGTGTTTTATGGCTGATTTGGGACTTCTAGAAGAGAATGCTTCTAGAAATAGGTTCTAGAAATATATATTTAGGTCCCCTTGCAGCTAAGATTAAGGCATGATAAGATTAAGATAGGACAGGATAAGATAAGGTTGGATAAGGTTTTGGATAATGTTTCCTCTTTTGAGCTGATTTCTTATCGTCTTTGTCTTGAATTTAATTTCTTCATCTTCTTATCAGATTCCTAGCCTTTTGAACTCCAAATTCGTCCATCCAACTTGGCTCATACATGTGCTATCCATTTAGTGCCCAAAACTGCTCCAAAGTGCACCAAAGTGCACTTTCTTGCTACTTTAACCCTTTGGACCTACAAACACATGAAAATAACTTGAAATACTACATTAACTAAGAAAAAACAACACAAATGCACAAGAACAAGCTAACTAAGTTGCATAAATATGCTCCTATCAATTTGGCGTCTAATTCTTTCCTAAACCATCTAATTAAAGTTAAGATCCTTTCTCTCAAATATATACCCTTTGCCGCACCCATACACACATCTATTCACTCACATACACAATCAGCCATCATTCATCCTTCAAGACATCATTCCGCATTTTTCATAACCTTCTATACATCATTCCGCACTTCTTTTTTACCATATCTCTCTGCCACGCATCGATCCTTCACGCTATACATCATTCATACTAAGCCATCCCGAGAGGCTCAACGCCGTCTCAACCCTCCGATGATGGAAGTGGTGAAGAAGGAAATAATCAAGCTTTTGGATTGCGGAGTGATCTACCCTATCTCCGATAGCCGTTGGGTCTCTCCAGTTCAAGTCGTTCCCAAGAAGTCCGGAGTAACTGTTATCAAGAATGATGAGAATGAGCTCGTGCCTACACGCATTCAGACTGGATGGCGAGTATGTATCGATTACCGGAAGCTAAATGCCATGACTAGGAAAGATCATTTTCCTTTGCCATTCATCGACCAGATGCTCGAAAGGTTAGCCGGTCATGCTTTTTACTGTTTTCTTGATGGATACTCTGGATATAACCAAATTGTGATAGCCCCGGATGATCAAGAGAAGACCACATTCACATGTCCCTTTGGAACATTTGCTTATCGTCGCATGCCATTTGGCTTATGCAACGCACCGGCCACTTTCCAAAGGTGTATGGTAAGTATATTTTCCGATTTTGTTGAAAAGATCATTAAGGTTTTCATGGATGATTTCAGTGTGTTTGGGAGTTCATTTGATAATTGCTTGGATAATCTGACCTTAATTTTGAAACGATGTGTTGAAACTAACCTTGTCTTGAATTGGGAGAAATGTCACTTTATGGTGAAACAAGGTATAGTTTTAGGACATATTGTTTCAGAAAAAGGAATTGAAGTAGATAAATCGAAAATAGACCTTGTACGTCACTTACCCTCTCCTACTTCGGTTAGAGAGGTACGTTCGTTTCTTGGCCATGCAGGGTTCTATAGGCGTTTTATCAAGGACTTCTCCAAGATGTCCAACCCTCTTTGCCGATTGCTTCAAAAAGATGTGCCATTCAAGTTTGATGAAGAGTGTAATTCGACATTTAACCAACTCAAGGAGAAGCTAGTCTCGGCCCCCATTATTGTACCTCCAGATTGGAGCCTTCCGTTCGAGCTCATGTGCGCTGCATCCGACTATGCATTAGGAGCTGTTCTAGGACAAAGAAGAGGCAAGCCGCCGCATGTCATATACTATGCCTCTCGGACTCTCAATGATGCCCAATTGAACTACTCCACGACGGAAAAAGAACTTCTAGCTGTGGTTTTTGCTTTAGATAAATTCCGTTCATATTTAATTGGTACTAAAGTAATCGTTTATTCTGATCATGCAGCTTTGAGGTACTTGCTCACGAAAAAGGAAGCAAAGCCGAGGCTTATCCGTTGGATTCTTCTTCTTCAAGAATTTGATATTGAAATCCGGGATAAGAAAGGAAGCGAGAATGTAGTGGCTGACCATTTAAGCCGAATGATCCACGAGGAGCATGAACATGCCGTACCTATCCCTGAAACTTTTCCCGATGAGCAGCTGCTATCCATTGAGGTAAGTGAACCATGGTATGCAGATTTAGTGAATTACTTGGTGGCTAAACAATTTCCAAATGAACTAAACAAGCACCAACGTGATAAGCTTAAAAATGATGCACGTTTCTATGTTTGGGATGACCCTTATTTGTGGAAGTATTGCTCAGATCAAATTGTACGTAAATGTGTGCATGATTCTGAATTTCACTCAATTCTAAGCTTTTGTCACACATATGCATGTGGTGATCATTTTGGCACATAACGCACTGCCCTCAAGGTTCTAGAGTGTGGTTTTTATTGGCCGACTATATTTAGGGATGCTAGAACCTTTTGTATGTCTTGTGATCGTTGCCAACGAATGGGTAACATAGGTACCAAGGACCAAATGCCGCAAACCCCTGTCTTTAATGTTGAAATTTTTGATGTTTGGGGCATTGATTTCATGGGCCCTTTCCCTCCATCTTATGGTTTCACTTATATCTTGCTAGCCGTTGATTATGTTTCTAAATGGGTGGAAGCAAAAGCCACCCGTACTAACGATTCTAAGGTGGTTGCAGATTTCGTGAAAACTAACATTTTTGCTAGGTTTGGAATGCCGAGAGTAATCATAAGTGATGGAGGGTCTCACTTTTGCAATCGGACCATTGAGGCGTTGCTAAGAAAGTACCATGTCAACCATAAGGTCTCCACACCTTACCATCCTCAAACAAATGGCCAAGCCGAGGTGTCTAACCGAGAAATCAAACAAATTTTGGAGAAGACCGTTGGACCAACAAGGAGGGATTGGAGCTTACGTTTAGATGATGCACTGTGGGCATATCGTACGGCGTACAAAACACCCATTGGGATGTCACCTTTTCGGCTCGTCTATGGTAAGCAATGTCATTTGCCCGTAGAGTTAGAGCACAAGGCACATTGGGCCGTGAAGACTTTCAACATGGACATAGATGCAGCGGGAGTTCATAGGAAGCTCCAATTGAATGAACTTGAGGAGATTCGGAATGAAGCCTATGAGAATGCAAGCATTTACAAGCAAAAGACCAAAGCTTTCCATGACAACATGATCCGTGGGAAATCCTTCTCCATTTGGCAGAAAGTGCTATTGTTCAATTCCCGTTTACGTTTGTTTCCCGGTAAGTTACGTTCCAAGTGGATTGGACCGTTTGTTATTACTAATGGTTTTGTTCATGGTGCAGTCCAAATCCAGAGCTTGAAAACGGGACATGAATTTAAGGTGAACGGGCATCGTTTGAAGGCCTATTATGAGAACTTTGTGGAGCACACCGTGGATGACACCCCCTTGGGTGCCGTGGGCTCCAATTTGGAGTGATTGGGTTCTTCGTCCGGCTGCAAGACGTAAAAGAAAGCGCTACTTGGGAGGCAACCCAATACAGTGAATAAAGCTTGTTCATTGATTTCCGAGTGATTACCAAAAAAAAAAAAAAAAAAAAAAAAAAAAAGGCAGAAAGATGGAGCCTTCACAAAGGTTGTGTACGTGAGGCCCCACTACGTGGCAACACTCTCGGAACAGAAGGCATTGGAGCAAGAGGCATCGGAGCGGAAGGCATCGGAGCGGGAGGCACCGAAGATAGATCATTCAAGGCCCCAAACCTTGGTGGAATGCTGGATGACCCAGGAAAGAGATGCCTCTGGAAGAAAGCCGCAAGCCTTTGACGATCATCAAGCTCATCAAGCTTCCTCTTCATGCCTGTCGAATAATTGTTGGCAAGCACGTGCAAACTTCGGTTCTCGTACTTAAGCTGTTTGATCTCCTGCTTAAGACTCTCCACCTCCGCCATCAAGGATTCAACCTGACGGGAGCGAGCAAGAAGGCGTTGGCCCATGTTGGACACAGAGCCGGCGCACTGAACACTCAGAGCCAGGGATTCTTGAACAGCCAACTCATCGGACCGTCCTGAAAGCAGCTGACTGTCTTTGGGAGTGAGGAAGTTCCGAGCTACTATCGTGGCCGTTGTGGCATCCGTCATCACAGAGTCCTCATCTGTAAGAGGGCCATGAGAAGATAAGAAAAACGGGCACCATACCTTATCCTGACGCGGCGCAACAGGATCATTGCTTAGACTCAAATCTAAGCAAATGTTCGATGGGTTAGATGAGCTAGCCATTTTTCAAGAAGTTAAAAGAGAAGGGTTGGATGGAGTGAAATCTCGACGGGCCGGAGACGATTTCTGGGCAATTTTCAAGTGTGCATGCTAGGGGTGATCGATCACCTCTATTAAAGGAGAGGCGTTCACCGATTCAGAAATGAAGAGACACCACTCTTCAAAACCGGAATTTCCGGCTTAAAGATCGCCAGCTCTTCAGACGCAATCCGGCTTTTCAGAAAGCGTGTGCCACTTTGTCAAAAGCTCCCGGCTTTTCAGAAGACGCGTGGAAGGCGAGAAATCAGCTGCACACTTTAGCCGACAAACATGGGTGACAAAGCCGAAAGCTCCCGGCTTTCCAGAAAGCGAGTGCAACTTTGTCAAAAGCTCCCGGCTTTTCAGAAGACGCGTGCCACTTTGTCAAAAGCTCTCGGCTTTTTCAGAAGACGCGTGGAGGTAATTTCCGCATCCGCATTGCCACTTGCCATTACAATTCCTATATACATCAACATTCATGGCAAGGCATACACCCAGAAGCGCATGATTTTCCTTCTCGGCCGAGAATGTAAATGCAACCAACCCTCTCAAACATGCTCAGTTTTCTCCTTCTCTTGAGAACACACTTTCAACCATGGATGTATCCCCCAAAGAAGATACCAAATGCCTGGAGTACAAAGGAGGCAAGAGGAAACGGTGGATCGAAGCATGTGGATTCATTCGCTGCCTCTTCGAAAGCAAAGGTATCTCATATCATCAAGGGCGAAAGCAAAGGTATCTCATATCATGCTCTTTCCCTGTCTTTTCCTTTGTGCTTGATATTACTTGCATGGCAAAGTGAAAGAAGCAATCAGTCGGCACTTGGAGTCTATCTGGACTCTATTCCCTGGTTGCTTACCTAGCGTTGCTGAGCTATCCTCTAACCCTCTTCAATACGAATTGGAGAGATTGAACAAAGAAACAGATAAAAGGAGTAAGCTCAGACCTTCGGGGTAGACCAAAAGAATCCTGCTGCCCAGTTCAAGAGTAGCACAAAGGAAAATCAACGATCGGAGGAAACCAAAAGAATCTCCAGCTCAGTTCAAGAGTAGCCTGTGGAAAAACTCAAGATGAAGCCTCACTGCAATCACCAAGGAGAAGATGGAATTTACACTCCATAACCAGATTTGCATCCCTAAACTCTTCTCTTTGTTAGATACATTCTGCCATGTTTAGTATGTTTAGTTGCTGTTTATGTGTTTACTTTTGTTTGGTGTGTTTTAAGCTTAAAACATTGAGGACAATGTTTGGTCGAAGTGTGGGGGGGTAACTAAGTATGTTGATGCAAATTCGTTGGATTTTATCACCTATCACTTCAAGTGTTGTCCTTTGCTGTTTTAAAATGTTTTTAAACTGATTTAGAGTGTTTTAGTGTGTTTTGTTTTATAACTCCGAAAATCACATAAAAACTTTTTGAAAAGCCTAAAAAGAGTGTTTTGAGTCGTTTTTGTGTGTTTGTGTCGTAGGTACCTTCCAACACTTGCCTCAGGATTTGGTTTTTAATTGCATGACTGTTAAAAAGAGTTATAAACATAGAGAAAAGTTTGATTTACTCTTGGTATATGCTTGGTTATGGTTATAATGTATGATTTCACATGCAATCATAAAAGAAAAATTAGTTTTTGTAACATGCCTGAAGGAAGGAACTCAAACAAACGCTACAACCCTGAGAGACTTGAGCCTATAACGTTCTTTGGAGAGTATAATCTGTGATTTCTTGTTTTCTAAAGTCGTTGCATGATCTCATTAGTCTTTGCTTGGTTACTACTTAGAAGGCGTTTCATCATATAGTTCCAAATGCTAGAACTCATGCCCATTTCATTCAAAGCATGTTATTGATTTGCATAACATATATCAAGATGAAGTTGTGTAGTTGTCACCATAGCCAAATAGCCTCACTTCCCATATTTCGTATATGTTGTAAGTTTTACCCCTGTTGAGCTTTGTTTAGCCTTTATTCTTTGTTAACCCACATTATCCTCACCTAGCCTAGTCTAGGACAATCCACACCCTTGTTCTTAAAAGATAGTGAGCATGACTTAAATGAATTCCTTTTGAGTTACATTAGGCAAGAAAATGAGTGTGGGGGAAGGAATGCTTGTTCTTAAGTATGTTTTGAGATTCAAAAGAAAAGAAAAACAGAGAAGAAAAGAAAGAAAGAAAGAAAAAAGAGCTTGAAAAAAAAATGAAAGAATGAGTGATTGAAGAAAGGGTTCAAAACACCAATTCTGGCCCTAAATTGTCTAAATTCTCCCTTTTTGTTCAAAAGTTGAGTTTTCATTCAAAAGTGAATTCTAAGTTGATTCAATTGCCTTACTCACTATTTCTTTAAGAACCTTTGTTTTCCATATCCCTTCTTTGTTATCCACATACCCCAAGCCCCGTTACAACCCTTGACTTCTATCTTGAGTGTTGTGTATTTCAATTGTGGAGTTTGAACTTGGTATGAGCATATGGTGTCACTGGTTCTCGCGTCTAAGTAGTAGCATTCAATTCATGAGATCATATCTAAACATGCTTATTAACTCCAGAAATTGCTCTCTTTGTGATATATATATATGTGAGTGTTCGTTTTCATTAAATCTTCTCACATATGGCTAGATTAGGGTGTGTAGTTAGAAAATCTGAGTGAAAATCAAGTGCATATCTTGTAAGGAATTGAGCAAATTCTCTAAGGCATGTTACTACATTCAAAACATGGTTTTAAATGCTTAATTGTGAACTAGTATGTGGTGACTATGATTAAGAATGTACTTAAGGATAAAGATGGCTAAATTCTGTTGGAATAATGATTTTTAACTTGTCATGTGCATTGGAAATCCCTGAAACGATTGTTGGAAGGTGTAGGTTGTGTTTTACGTGTTTAGTGTCGTTTTGTTTATTTGTTTTTATTCTGTTTTGCTCGAGGACTAGCAAAAGATAAGTGTGGGGGAGTTTGATAAGAGCATATTCATGCGACTTAAATGGCCTGTTCTCGTGCATTTACGTTATGTTTCTCTAGTTATTTTAGTCCTTTATGCTTCTTTTGTGTGTTTTCAGGTTCTAAGGGCTTAGGGAGCAAGAAAGTGCATTTTGAGGCTATTTGGGGCACTTTTGGGCATGGATTGGATAGCTTAATCATGGAGCAAAGAGGATGGACGAAATTGAAGCCTTGTATGCTCTTTGGGGACATCAAACAAAGGGCCTAGCCCAATCAAACAAATCCTTTGAGCCATGGAAAACCTCTAGCCCAATCAAACATATTATGCCATGCAAACCAACCTATTTTAGGCCCATTCTATGTACTTAAACCCTAGCCCTTTAAACTAGCCCTATTATGATTTATTCACTTCCATACTCTTCTTAATTCCACATGCATTCACACACATGCACATCATTCACTTACATTACCTAGCCACATGCTTTCCAAGCTTTTTCCCTTAATCATTAAACCAAACATTCACACACATGCACCCAAAACACATTGCCGTGCAATGTGTTTCCATTTTCTGCACGTTTCCTCCTTGCAAACACATGCATTCATCATTATAACCCACCTACATTCTACCTAATCCACATGCCTTCCCAACAATATAATTGAGCCAACACATGCATCCAAACAAAGCCAACCTAGCTAACCCTACATGCATTTCTTTATTCATTCTTCAACACATGCATTTCCACCTTCTTACTTCATCATTTCAGCCACATATACACCCCACATGTCCCTTTAATCATTCAACACATGCATCACAACCCCAAAACTAACACAAAACACCTTCAATGCCGTTTAGCATTTCCAGTTTTTCCCTTTACATTTCACATGCATTTCCACCTTCCTACTTCATCATTTCAGTCACCATTCATTCTTTAATTCACATGCATTCACACACACTTCACACAAACAACATTCACATGCAAACACATGCTTCCCCAACAAACAAATCAGCAACACATGCACCAAAACATTCAATGTCGTGGGTTCCCTTTGCTCCCCTCATGCAATTCCAGCTTGCATATGCTTTCTTAGCTGTTTGTTCATCATTAATTAGCCACTTGCATGCTTAAACAAACAGCCATTTACACCTTCACTCCTCCTATAAATACCCTTGCATTCATTCATTCAAGCATCATCTCATTTCATACACAACACACCACAAACACTTCCATTCTTTCCTTAGCCGTGAGTCCCCCTTCTCTTATAATCCAAACACCAATCCTCTTCCACTTCCAGCACTCCTCACTTCATTCCACACTTCCATTCCCCCAAATCAACTATCCTTAGACCTTATGCTACAAAGAAGAGGAAGATAAGAGGGCCTAAACGTTCATACAATTCAAGTTTGAGTTGTTGGAATGTTTAGGTGTTTCTTTGATTTCAATGTTTAATTTCAATTCTCTTTGTTTTGTAAGTATGAGGAACTAAACCCCCCTTAGCTAGGGGGTGATTCGAAATATATGTTTATGCTTGCAAAATGATTTGATTACTTTTAATTACGTTTCATAAGTTGTGAATTCAATTTGTTTAACTATTTGATTGATATCCTATTTATGTATGTTTATTAAGAATGAACGCTTAATTTTCATGCATGAATATGACGCTAGAATATAAGTGAGTTTCACGTAATAGTTATGAACTTATATTCACAAGTAGTGGAGGTTGCTTATAAACAATCGCGTTAAACAAATTCTTGGCATAAGTTTCATGCAATCATAGTAACGAATGCCTCGTCAACACTTATAGTTTTCATGTTGCTTAATGATTCTTGCTTGTATCTCTATTATGCAATTCATGTAGGGAACTTGTGAGGAATGCTTTGGATTTTCGTATGCAATCATCCAATTCATTAACTTAAGGAAAACTTGACGGTTAATTAAGCGGACCTAATTAACCCGGGGCGTTGAGAATTCATGGTTTATTGAAAAGCAATTAGAAATCGTTTTGTATGCAAGTATAACATGTATAGAGATGAACCCCTTAGCTAGCTTCCCATCCATTCATTTCCGTCAAATCCATATTTACAATTTGTTTTGTTTCCAAGTATCCATTTTAGTTTAAATTCGTCCAAATCCAATTCCCCCCTATTTCGTTGAAGTCTTAGTCTTAATCTTTCTTATTTTTAGTTTTGCTTTCTTCGAGCATTAAATAGTGTTTTATATTGTGTTTTTATGTTTTTAAGTCAAATTCAAGTGATTAACAATCCCTCCTAATCCCCGGTCCAGAACGATCCCTACCGTAAAAACACAATATAAAACACTATTTAATGCTCGAAGAAAGCAAAACTAAAAATAAGAAAGATTAAGACTAAATAAAGTCGGCCAATAAAAACCACACTCTAGAACCTTGAGGGTAGAAAGCAGAAAGCAGTGGACAAGGAAACTTTAATTTACTGGCTTATGGTTGTTACTTAAATGTAGTTCATAACTTAACAAACATTTAGTTACTCAAGGTTCTAGAGTGTGGTTTTTATTGGCCGACTATATTTAGTTAACAATGGTAACTAACACAAATGGCGAACTAATCAATGGGTTCATAGCTAATTGAAATGCCCACGGCTTACTCAAATTCCTTCGAAGTCCGAAAACTTGGAAGAAAATGCAAAGGAAATCATCAAATAAATTGCTTTGCACACATTAGACAACAGGGTTTTATGAGGGCCGGATAATTGAAAGGCACTTAAATTTGATTATCATCATTGAAACCAAGTATAGAGCTATGATCTCCGACTTTGTTAAGTAAATTCTAGAGTTAAAGGAACTTTCTTTTGCTTGTTTTCTTGCACCTCTTACATTTTCTCAGCAACCAATTACAACCCAAGTTAATAACACCAATTCAAAACGAGAGAGAGAGAGAGAGAGAGAGAGAGAGAGAGAGAGAGAGAGAAAGAGAATAACGAACCAGGTGCAAAGTGTTTCTGCTGATATACTCCTCAGGCGGCCATGAATTCTTTCTACAAGGGAACAAGTGCCCACTGACCATGTCGACTTCTCAGCAGCAGATACCAACTGGTAATGAATCAATGCCTCCCAAGTTTGATATAAGGGAATAAGGGAAGCCCCAAACCCAAAGCTTCCTTCACCTCCAAACAAGGACACCGATCGGAATATTATCGAAGCTTACACCAACAACCAGGCAAGCTGAAAGCTTTCTTTCAGCTGAATGCTCAGAGACAGAGGCATGCCGGAGCTGGAGCTCCACCGAATCGGAAACCCCGGAATCCAAACAATTTCCGGGATTCGAATACCCAATTAAAAGTAAAAAAGGCCAATTCAGATTTGATTTTATTGGATTGGACTGTATTGGATTGGAGGGGATTGGAGGAGCGAGGGAGCAGAGAGTCGGCCGTCTGTTAACTCACAGAGACTCCAGATGCCTGCTGCTTACGACTACGTGTCCCAGATCGCCAGCTGGATCTCTCTCCCTCCCTCTCCCCTCTCTCTCCTCCCTCTGCTGTCCTACCGTCTATTTACGACTAGTGGAAAGAAAGGAAATGAGCGCGTGAAAAGAAAAGCTAAAATTCGTCAGTCAGAAGCTTTTTATTCTCCGCCGTTAGATTTGATATATGCCCACTGTTGACTATTCCCACTAAAACAGAAAACAACGGCCTAAATCAATGACTTGGTCACTTGAGTGTCATTTAGTACTACCGTTTGATGATATTTTCATTATTTGTAAGTAAGTGATCTTAGATTTGATTACGAAGTTGAACCACATAATTTGATTTTTGTCAGAGGCGAAGTTGAACCACATTATTATGACAAGCCTATTATAAGGTTTAATCTACTCTCCACTCCTTTAGTTGAGATTTTGTTCAAAAAAAAAAAAAAATAAAAGAAAAAAAAAAAGACTATCACTTGAGATTGTACTAATAACTAGATATCAATCTCATAACTATATTTCCTATAATCCGATCGAAAGTTTAATTTTCCATTTTTGATTTTTACCCAACCCCTCTTATCCTTTTGTCCATTTTCTTCTCTACTTCACGAATTTGCGTAATTTTGTTACAAAACAAATACTAATTTTATTTTTATGAAAAATAGAAAGCGATATCACTATTCTTATTTTCAAATATATTTTGAAAAGTGGAATAATAATAATAATAATTGATAGGAGCATATTTATGTGACTTAGTTAGCTTGTTTTCTTACATTTACATAGTTAGTTTCCATTTATTATAGTGTTTTAAGCTATTTTCGTGAGTTTGTAAGTTTAAATGACAAAGTTGGCAAGAAAGTGAAATTTGGAACTATTTGGAGCAGTTTTGGGCTTGGAATGAATTGCATATGCATGGAGTAAGGTGGATGGACGAAATTGAAGATCACGAAAGACTAGGAATGTGCTTAACATCTGGAGGAATTAAATCAAAGACTTGGAGGATAAGAAATCAACCATGAAGAAGGAAACATTATCCAAATTACCTTATCTTATCCAAACCTTATCCAACCTTATCTTATTTTATCCTAACCTAATCTTTTCCTACCTTAATTCCAGCTGCAAAGAGGACTCTTTTTCACATTAAATCACCTAAATATCAGGTTCTAGAAGCCCTATTTTCGTGCCCTAAGTTTGTGCCACATATTTCATCCCTTTTCTTCTAGAAATCTGCCACAATACCCTTTCTAGAAGGCATATCCCCTGCTGTAGGTTTTGAATCCCTTTCCTCCTTGGTCTTTGCCGTGTAACCCTCATCCTTTTCCCCTAGGATTGTGCAATCATTTTCCCTTCAAAAATTGTGTGAACCCTAGCCTATAAATACCTCATTATGCCGCACAAATCAGATCACCACCCTCTACCACAATTTCACACCACACCTTAAGAGCCTAAATTCAGAAAATCCCTATTGTGCCGCAGCAAGGAAGGAAGGAGGAGCCACCTGGAGCCGTGCTTGTCATTCAAGACGTTGGATTGTTGGAGCGTTTCTAGGTGTATTCTATCTTTGTTTTCAATGTTTAAATTTAAGGAAAACTAATGAAAAGGGCTTGAAAACTTTGACTTTTAACGATAAGGACAAAATAAAGGGAAAATGAATAGAACCAGGTTTGACTTTTTAGTGTAAAAATGTGGTTTTTCGTTAAAGTGAACAGTATCGCGGGCTTTTCGTTAAAACTCCCTTAAATTTAATTATCTTTGTTTAATTGCGAACATGAGGAACTAAATTCGTTTTAGTTAGAGGTGAATTCAAAACCATGATTATATTTGCAATATGAATTGATTACTTCCAGTTGTGATTTCATAAATCGTGAATGCAATTTACTTAACTGTTTGATTAAGAACTTATTCTTGTATGTTGACTAAGGAGGCCTACTTAGTTTGCATGCATGAATTTGATGCTAGAATATAAAGGAGTTTCACCTAATCGTTATGAACTTATATTCATAAGTAGTGGAGGTTGCTAGTCACGATCATGTTAAGTAAATTCCTGGTAGGAGTATCATGTTGTTCATAGTTACAAATGACTTGTCAATGCTTATGATTTTCACAAAGCTTAATGATCTTTGATTGTATCTCTATTATGTTGTTCATGTAGGGAACTATTGAAGAATAATTTGGTTGTTGATGCGTATCCCATCCAATTCAATGACTTAAGGAAAATCTGAGGGTTAATTAGTGATGTTCACGGTTAATCTGGGGCGTTGAGGTTCATGGTTTATTGGGATAATAATTGGAAATCAATTGTATTGCATATGTGTCATGTGTGGAGAAGGACCCTCTAGCTACCTTATCACGCATCCATTCACCCCAATTTCGTGCAAGTTAGTTTAAGTTTACGATCTGCTTGTTTTTACCTTAATTTCGTCCAAAATCCAATCCCCCTTTACGTTGTTGTGTCTTTTAGTTAGAATCTGTCCAATTTTATGTTTTTAAGTGTTTTGAGTCAAAGTTTAGTTAGAATTTGTCCAAATTACTGCTTAGGTCCTATTTTGAGTCAATTTAACTTAGTTTGTGTATTTTGAGTCAGTTTAGCTTATTTTGAGTTGTTAGAGTCTAGTTTTCTGTTTTTGAGTCTAGTTTAGTGTCTTAGAGTTTAATTTGAGTAGATTAGCAGTCCTTCTAATCCCCGGCCTAAAACGATCCCTACTTTCATATACTACAATATAGGATTTTAATTTGAGTGTTAGAATATTTCACATCAATAATAATACAAGGTGAATGGTACCTTAGCAAAAAATAAGAAGGTGCCTATTATATTGGCCTATATAAGAGTTATGAAGGTGGGCTAGGACCTGCTAAGAATGGTTTGGTCAATGAACATTAGCACTTTAATCAATGCGTAAGAAAATGTTTAAGTTTCGAGAGGGATGGAACAATAGTTACTTTGGCTTTGTTAATTCTCTTCAAAATTTTCAAAAAGGGGATATTTGGAAGCTTATTAGGGTCAATAGGTCAATGCCCCTGCATTGGGCTGCCAACATAACTCACTTAATGTTGAATTTTATCACAAAAAACCTCAGTGCAATTAAAAATGTGACATCCCACATCACCCAGGGGAGTGATCCTTATATGTATATTACCATCTCTACCTAGCACAAGGCCTTTTGGGAGCTCATTGGCTTCAGATTTCATCAGAACTCCGAAGTTAAGCGAGTAGCGCGCGAAAGCATTCCCATGATGGGTGACCCATTGGGAAGTTTTTGTGTGAGTTCCCAAAAACAAAACCGTGAGGGTGTGCTGGGGCCCAAAGCGGACAATATCGTGCTACGGTGGAATCGGGCTCGGGAAGTGGTCCCGCCCGAGGCGGGATGTGACAAAAAATAGATCCATTCAACATTTCGGGCTCGGGAAGTGGTCCCCCCCTGGCTGGGATGTGACAAAAAATAGATCCATTCAACATTTTGTTATTGACACATGTACATATAGAAAACTACTAGAAATTGCTAACCACACGTTGCTGCAAAATTAGAAATTGCATGAAGGATTTTGTTTGAAAGATAGTGTTGTAGAAAATTAATACTATTTAGATTAAGATAGTATTTAGATTGAGAAATTTTTTACATACAAAAGATTTGATCATATAGTAAAATGAAAAGTAGTAATACTTATTGTAATACAGATAATTTGCATTTGTAAAGTGTAATGAACAAAACAACTCATTTCGACAAATACTATCTTTATAGCGTACTGGGTTATCTGATAAGACATATTACAATCTACCTAACAAACCAAAATCCACAAATGCTTGAAAAGGAAAAAAAAAAAAAAGTGTTCATCACTAACATTGAAACCAACCAGAATGACCTAATGGATAAATTAGAAATACAGAAATAAAAATAGCAATTGGACAGGACATGCTGCAACTTAGGAATCACAAGGCACCTCTTTCGCTATATAAGGATCCCGTAGGGGGGGCAAGGGGCATAGCACAATCCTTCTTGGAGGAGGGTTGGTCACCCAGGTGCATGTAAAATCCAGGTTTTGGACATACCAATTAAAAAATGCTTTCCAGTTTCGATTGGCATTTGTTGTCACAGAGCCGCAATGTGACGACCTGTCCTTAATTTTCTATGTAATTTCTTCCCGAATATGTGAATTGACTATTATACCCTTATTGGCAAGTAACATGGACGTGTTTATTCGCTCTTAATTATTTTTCTCGCTATCATAATTAAATTGTACACGTTGTGTAGAAACACTATTACGGATAGGTTTCGATCTCCTTTTACTGTAGAAACTTTGAAACCCTATCCCTAGTTTCCTATTTAGCTACCCGTGCCTTTCCCTTTTATATCATAGCCAATCAACTTTTTAAAAGCCATCTTTCTCCATTCCTTTTCGCAGTTTCCCTCCTTACCACTCAATTGTGTTTTTCCTTCTTTTTAAAGTCACAAATCCCATCTTTTCCCTCTTCACGGCACCCAATCAGAAATAAGAAAAGAAGAAAAGCTCTCTCTCTCTCTTCTCTCCCTTTTTCCCTCGCCGAGCTCTCTCACTCTGTAACCCCCTCAAACTTACATCGAACTTCACCATCATAACCCAAAAACACTACCATCGTGTTCATCTTGACTCCACGAACACAACCATACCAATCAAATTCAGAATGGATGAGTTTTGATTAGCTAACTCGGGAGGTTCGAATCGGCCGAGTTTTAGATCGACGTGTTTTTGACCGAGTTACAAGGTTCTAGGATTTGGGAAGGCTTATACACAACTCTCAAAGGGTCCTAGACTAGTTTTGGAAGAACATTGACATGAAACAACCGAGTTTTGAGGAGCTCAGTTTTGGCCAGATCTTTCAAGGCATTTTCCAGCCATCTCCGTCCACTTTTTGGACTCCAAAAAGGTATAACGCAATTCTACTCTTCATAAGCTTCAAATCCATATAAAGTAGGTCGAAAATGGTTGAGAAATGAAGAAGTTATGCAAGTTTGAAATTTTTCCAGAAAATCGTCGAGATTCGAGTTGCAAATGGCGACGCCGGTGGTGGAGGACGGCAGTGGATGATGGAGCTCGCCTGAGAAGACAGGGGATATTCGGTCAAAGTTGACAAAATATTCTCACGGCGTCAGGTAACGCCATTAATCTTTGTTAAGTTTTTAACGGAATATTCCTAACGATGTCAGTCACACTGACGGCACATGCCTGCGCTTGGGGGAGCGTCTGGCTGTGCCTTGGCTGGCCTGTGGGTGCCTGTGCAGTGTCCAAAAATTTATCTGAAAATTTATGTAGCTCTGTGACGTCGAGTAAATCGATTTCATGTATTTAAACCCTAGGTTTGAGCAAACTATGGGGGTTTTATTTAAGTTTCCGTATATGTGCTTTAATTAATTCTATTATAGTTATTTCACATATAGGAGGCACGTATCGCAAGGACTTACGAGGCCAGGCTAGGCTCGAGGGCTACGACCCGGTGGCGTACTTGTGAGTGAACTGTTTATTATATATATATATGGTTTATAGTTTCCACAAATGCATTTAAATGATTTACGCCTATTATGCCAAAATTTTAATTGAGTTTGGTAAATATTACCTTGTGATTAGAATAATAAAATGGCTATGGAATGTGCATATGCATATTTACCTGTTTATAAATATAGTATTGTGGTAGAATACTAAAATGATTCTACAGGACGCACATGTAAATTCAGGTGAGTTTAGTATATTGATTTGAATTGTATGGCACACATATATTCATATAGTTAGCTCATCATACATGCCTATATTTCCGTTAATGTTGAATTGTTCCTATTGTGGCATATTTATGATAAACAATGTTGGCATACATTAAATCTTTGTACATATACGTAGTATAATTTTGAGGAAATTATACTTGTTTTACGGCGAGGGGTTAGTATATTCGAAAATAAAGGTTTTCTTACGATCATTGTTTTGCTGACCCACTCAACTTTGTTTTTCGCCCCTCCAGGACCTAGATAGCTGCACTCCTTGTGGCGTTCGAGGAACCTTCGGCAGTTCTGACATTATCCTCTTTTAGATGTATGAACTTATCCATTGTTGTGTAATAAGTGTACTTTAGCTACTTTGACTACTCTATTGTAGTCTTACTGTCTATTATGCTCTGAATAATTGGAGTGGGTTCTTCCCATGACTACGCACTCTTTCACATTTTAATTTTAATTAGTTGTAGTTTAGTTTTAATTTATTCACGTTTTCACGTCACTTATCCTTATGGTTACGTCATCTCTCGGTGATGGCCAACATGCTTCGACCTTCCTAGGTCGGGGTGTGTCACGCAATATTGTCACTAAGATCACAATAAAACTGATTCTCAATTTATCATTGGTCGCATCCAAAGGCAGCCATATTCTAATGACAATATGAACGAAATAGATAAAATTAGAACAGAGAACATAGTGAATAATAAATAAAGAACGAAAAAGAAGGATTTCTTACACTCAATATGTTAGTAGAGAATTGATTAGCAGATTCATTGAGAACAATATCTTAAATATTTGTTCAAATTAATCACATGAAAATAAAAAGTTTGGATGATACTACAACCATTGAATGGCTAGGAGTGCAATGTAATTATATGAGGTTGTACTCTTAAGGAGATTCGGAAAAGTTTAGTGTTTTCCGCCCATTCAAAGATGAATCCTGGCTAAAACCTAGAAACATAGCACGCTAAACAGCAAAACTCTGAGCAAAGCCAACCCGTTTTGGGTAATGACGCATACTACTCTTTAAAAGAAATTCTTTCTTCTTAGACATCTCATTATAATATTTACCATGATCAATAATAAGAACGAAATGTTTACATTGTTCAAATAAAGAAAAACAATCTCAAATTATATTGAACAGTAAGGCTGTCTAAATTCTATTTCTTGACAACTCCCTTTGATTTGGTGAACAATGAGATGAATACTAAAGTAAATTGTGAAGAAACAACTATTGTATTATAAGGCACTCGTACCACTGAAACAAATTATAAGAATAACTAACGATTAAACAGAACATATGCAAAGCATCTGGATTTTTGACACATTACTGATCTAATGATTTGTCTTTTCTTCTATCATCAGTTCTTCACTAAAATATTTTCTTTAATTTTACCCCATCCCCTAAAAGAACACATTTTTTATTTAGTTATAGTCCTAATGGAAAGAAAATCGATGGATACAAAGCCCATTGGGAATTATGGCCATCCCTAACTATTTTCTTGATAAGACTAATTATTTAACCTCGGAGGTTAATCATAATTTTTTTGTATCACAATAAATATTACATTATGCTCGACTGGGAAGCATAGATAATTTGTACTCGAAATGTACTGATATATTAAAAAAAATCATATCTTAAATAGTGAAACGATATATACGAAATCACAGATTGTTAAGTTTGAATTCAAGTAACTATTCAATTACCATCAACTAGACCTGGCAATTTATTACACGACCCGTTAACACGACACGTAAACGACACGAAAATAACGGGTTTCGGGTCAACACGATAACTAATCGGGTCATTATCGGGTCACACGATAATAACCCGTTAATAACGGGTCCTTAACAGGTTTACACGAGAGTGACACGCGGGCAACCTGTTTCGACACGATAAGAAAAATGCTATTTTGATGATTTTAATATTTTAAACTACTAAAAAAAACTTACTATAAAATGCAATAGATATAATGAATATGTATATATTGTTTATTAATTATTATTCTATATAAATTTTAAAATTTAAGTTTTATTTATTTATTTATTTTTATAGTATATTATAGGCAAAGATTGAGATTAAAAATCATAAAACACATTAAAAATAAAAATATCAAGTAATTTAAAAATACCAAAAACATAAAAAAATTATAATAATTAATTTCCCGCCTAATATTTCAAGAGTTTCATTCATTTCCCACCTAATGTTTGGGAAATTTTGCAACTTATACCCATCCATTTCCCGCCTAATGTTTAACCCAAAGAAAAAAAATAACCAGCTTTTTTTTTTCTTTTTTTATCTCTTATAACATTTTAACTTGAATAAAAATAAAATACGTAATAAAAAACATAAATGTAATTTTATTATTAAATATCATCACATACTAATTCAAACATAGTCTAATTAACACTTAAAATATATAAATAATTAATATATTTATTCCAAGTCATCAAAACGATAAGATTCACTAACGCTTAAAGTTTATTTATACTTTCATTAAGTATAAGATCAATGCATATCCCATCAAAACGATGAGAGTATGAATAAACTTTTAAGTGTTAGTGAATTTATCGTTTTGACGGGATACATATCCTACAAAACTAATTTCAACAATCTAACCGTCAAACTTGTTTATACATGCTTCGAGATCGCATACTCCAAAAATTGCAAAAAACAAACATTCAGAGATGAAGTAATGAGACAAAACTTTTTAACGGTTATAAACGAAAAATCACGATTTGACGGTTATTTTAACTCTGATTTTGATGATTTTGTACAGCTACACTCCTTGACCTTATATGAATACAATGAATGAATTCGATCTTCAATTTAAAATATTTACACTAGTGGATACCACAAATCTTATGTTATACTTAATGAATGTATAAATAAACTCTAAAGTATTAGTTAATGTATCGTTTTGATGGGATACGCATCCTATGAAACTAATTTCAATGATCCAACCGTCAAACTTGTTTATACATGTTTCGAGATCGCATAGACCAAAAATTACAAAAAACAAACATTCAGAGATCAAGTAACGAGACAAAACTTTTCGACGGTTATAAATGAAAAATCATGATTTAACGGTTATTTTAACTTTGATTTTGATGATTTTTTACAGTTACACTCCTTGATCTTATATAAATACAATGAATAAATTCGATCTTCAATTTAAAATATTTACACTAGTGGATACCACAAAATCTTATGTTATACTTGATGAAAATATAAATAAACTCTTAAGTGTTAGTGAATCTATCGTTTTGATGGGATACGCATATTACAAACTAATTTCAACGATCCAACCGTCAAACTTGTTTATATATGCTTCAAGATCGCATATGCCAAAAATTGCAAAAAACAAACATTCAAAGATCAAGTAATAGGACAAAACTTTTCGACGGTTATAAACGAAAAATCACGATTTAACGGTTATTTTAACTCCAATTTTGATGTTTTTTTACAGCTACACTCCTTGACCCTAAACAAATACAATGAATGAATTCGATCTTCAATTTAAAATATTTACACTAGTGATGTTATACTTGATGAAAGTATAAATAAACTCTTAAGTGTTAGTGAATTTATCGTTTTGATGTGATACGCATCCTACGAAACTAATTTCAACGATCCAACCGTCAAACTTGTTTATATATGCTTCGAGATCGCATACGCCAAAAATTGCAAAAAACAAACATTCAGAGATCAAGTAATAAGACAAAACTTTTCGATGGTTATAAATGAAAAATCAAGATTTAACGGTTATTGTAACTCCGATTTTGATGATTTTTTACAGCTACACTCCTTGACCCTAAATGAATACAATGAATGAATTCGATCTTCAATTTAAAATATTTACATTAGTGGATACCACAAAATCTTATGTTATACTTGATGAAAGTATAAATAAACTCTTTAGTGTTAGTGAATCCATCGTTTTGATGGGATACACATCCTACGAAACCAATTTCAACAATCGAACCGTCAAACTTGTTTATATATGTTTCGAGATCGCATACGCGAAAAATTGCAAAAAAAAAACATTCAAAGATCAAGTAATGAGACAAAACTTTTCGACGGTTATAAACAAAAAATTACGATTTAACGGTTATTTTAACTCCGATTTTGATGATTTATTACAGCTACACTCATTGACCCTATACGAATACAATGAATGAATTCGATCTTCAATTTAAAATATTTACACTAATGGATACCATATAAATCTTATGTTATACTCGATGAAAGTATAAATAAGTGTAGATTTTTAAAACCCTCCAAATCTCATGAGCAATGTTATTTATTTGAGTGAAAAATTAATAATAATAAGTGTGAACAATGTGATCACTCGTAATGAAAAGCTTTACAACTTTCATTAAGGGGTCAACTCCGAAATTTAGTATGTATATACTAATTTAATATTATGTTTTACATTTTTTTGGGTCAAATTATGTTTTTCTTTTCATTTTTATTGATTTAAAATATAATTTTCTTAACGGGTAACGGGTCGGGTCATATTACCTGATAATATTAACGGGTTGATTTCGGGTCGGGTCATATTACCCATTTACTTTAACAGGTATTACACGACACGACCCGTTAAGCTATCGGGTATGACACGAAAACGACATGAACACGAGAAACACGACACGAATGCCAGGTCTACCATCAACCTCATCAAAATTTATCATATTCACAACAGTGTCATCCCAAGAAACCAGGCAATATAACCTACAATGAATACTAAGCTTCAAACTTTCTTTAATGAACTGGGGATTTGAAGTTTCCATTGGTCTCTAAAACTAATGCAAATTTGTAGAGGCTAATCTCTATTATTTCTTAACCAATTTAAACAACAAAGAAACAATTAGGAGTAAGGTATAAATGAAAAATGAATAAACCGTGAATATGTGATATCTAACAACAAACCAAGATAAAGAGCTCATTTTATGGTAATTGTCCATATGGAGCAATGTTTTAAAAGGCTCGCCTAGGTGCTCTATGAGGCTGAGCTTGAGGGTTGTCGCCTCTATTTTGAGGGAGTGGGCGTAAGGCTTTGCCGGAGCCGCCTAGGCTGTGGAAGGCGTGTGACAGCCCGTCCCGTACTTTTCGTACCGTAGGGGTGAAATGACGGTTTTGCCCTTAGTATGGTTTTTTTTTCGTTGTGTGGTTGTTTTTGAGTTTTGATTGGTGGAGTTTGGACCACACACACACCCCCACACTTACCCTCATCCCTATCCCTGTCCCGAGCCCCTCTCTCTCTTCCTTTCCTATTCTTTTCGTACGGACAACACCATAACCCTCGAGATCTTCACGGATCGTGGAACAAATTATATAGTTGTGCTCGTGAGGTCCTTAGGAGTTCAACCATACCCATTTCAGGTAAGGATACCTTCGTTTTCACGTCGAACTTGGGATCCCCCGATTTCTGAGCAGCCACCCTGAGAACTAAGCTACTGCCGTCAAGCCAAGAAGCTCCAACGAGTAGTTGTTGTTTTTCCAACGAAGATCTTGTCAATACTAGTGAAGGTAACATTCGATAATCCTTTTAAAACCTAGTAGATAGTGTTGTGGTGTACCTTTGGAATAATTTTAAGAAGCTTAGTGGCTTTTGGACGCAGAGAACTTGGAGGAAAAGGATTCTCCAGTTCCCAACAAGAAACCCGGTCCTTGCAGGCCATTTTTCGGCCAAATGCGACCACAAACGAGAACCCCCAATGATATATTTTGATTCTTTGTTTCTGGGGCTTTAATTTGATATATTAGGTTGCTAGTTTCAGTTGAGTTTTGGGGATGAACGAAGCTTCTAAGCTTCTGGCTTTCTTCTTCGTGGAAAACCGGTGATAAGACCGAGTCGACCCAACCCGACCTGAAAAAAAAATAAAAAATAAAAAATAAAAAAATAAAAGGGCCCCAAACATGGAACTGGCCCTAACCCATGACCCATCAACTCAGGATGCAGCCCAATCCATTTACTAAATGGATTTGGAATATTTCTGGAATATTCTTTGGGTTGACTTTTTTTCAAAATTTTCTTGAAAACCCTATTAGGCTAATTTCGATGCCCCAAGTCCGTTTTTGACATCCATTTAGTGTAATTCCAAAGTTTTAACGTAGTCGACCACCTGGGCGGCTCGGTTGACCATTTAAGGTTAACCGTTGACTTTTTCTAAAATTTGTCGGGGACCCTCCTTAGTGTATTTCGACGCCCTGATTCCAAATCAACACTCCGTTTTCTCAAACTTAATTGTCTTGGTGGAGTTTTACTAATAGGTCCCAATATTATGCTTAGTTTCGATTACTATCAGAGACTTTGGCTATCTTAGTTCGAACGGCTGCAGCCTCGCAAGTATCTATGAGTGGGTCTTTTCTTTTTTACGTACATATATATATATATGTGTGTGTGTGTGTGGGTGTGTGATTTTCCCAACAACTGCTTTATATATTATGATGTGACATGTCATGTTTAGCTTTACAAATAGACTTTTTGTACACTTTATGCTTTTAATATTACTTGTGGCATGACATCTTTGCGTTTTATCTACTCATTATTACATGTTTGCACAGTGTCTCTTAGTTATTTGTACTATCATGGGCCAAGAACTAGCTTCACGTGCAGTTCACATGCACCGTTTATATTCGCTTTGGATCAAGAGTTAGGTGTCAGCCTGTCCTTTTGTGTGATATTTTGGACTCGTATGTGATACGACTGGTGTAGCTCACATGATGTAGCACTAGAATGTAAAACTTACACCCAGCCTGTTCCATTGTTTGTATATCTCTGCAATGGACTTGTGTGCCTACATAAATTAATGAGCATTGATTTCTTATAATAATGAATTGAGATTTGATGTTGAGATACCTTGTTGTTGTGCCTACACCCTTTAGCTCATTTGTGTTGCAGGGTACTTATTACATACTAATATTATAATATTTTTAGGAAACCATTTACTTGTTTTACAAAACTTTATTTTTAGGTCCACTCACCCTTGTTTTTAGCCCTCCAGGATTTTAGTGGCAAAGGTTTCGTGATGACAAGGATTGTTGGTAAAAGCTGTTATGTGGAAGACTTCTCCTTTCGGTATAAATGTCCTTATTCTTCTTTTATTGCAACTTATCTACACTCTGACATCACTTGTGTGATATGCGTTCAATCCCGCTCACATGAGCACTCTAAATTAGTCACTTTTAGGTTTTAATTTATTTACATTATCCACATCATTACACTTTATGGTTTCTTCACCTTCCAAGTATCGGTCAGCACATTGTGATTCAGGTGTCCAGATGGACATTCCAGGTTAGGATGTGTCAATTATCCTCCTTATAAGTTTTGTAGAATTTGTTCACGTTTTCCTATTTTGACAAAACTTATGAACGCAGCGCACGGTTCACACCACTACTCTACAGGGCCTTCCCGCCTTGGTCTATGCACCTTTCATATTTTTCCATTTTTCTTTTATTTATTTATTTTTGCAACTGTTCAAATTAACTGCATCACCAGTGTTACGACGTCGTTCTATGCAGGAACTCAGAGAAAAGAAATAGTACGGTGTATGGCTTTTTCTTTCTCTCTCTGCGTAAATTCAGCATTTACGTTCTTTCCATCCCGTCGTCCCTCTCTCGCTCTGAATCTCCGTACAACCACATTTCGATTGGGACTTACTGTTAGGTTTTTTTTTTTTTTATTCTCCCTCCTGTAATTTGGGATTCAGATGGGGCAGCAATATCTGATCTACAGCTTCGTCGCTCGAGGCTCTATGGTTCTGGCCGAGTACACAGAGTTCACCGGAAATTTCACCACCATTGCCGCTCAATGCCTCCAGAAGCTTCCTTCCTCCAACAACAAGTTCACATACAATTGCGACGGCCACACCTTCAATTACCTTGTCGAAAACGGCTTCAGTGAGTCCCCATGCATTCATTTCCTCATGCGTTTTTTCGTTTCCTTCCCATTAATTTATGCGTTTCCCTTCAGTTTTGGGTGATTTTATCTGCGTCTTCCTCTCTTCGATTTCCTTGTTTCGACGACTTTGATTGATCCCTGTGTTCTTTCATTTGTTTTGTTGGATTGAGAGGATTATATCAATGTACGTTTATGGAAACGCTGATAATTGTTAATTATTTGTTTGATAGAACTAAATTTTTGTGTTTTATTATTTTTTTACATGATTTTTCGCGATTCGCAGTGCATTGAAACTTTCGGAAAATGATACGGAAAGGACAATGATTGTGCATACACTGGGATGCTGTGTCTTTGTTTTTCTATTAAGGGACCTATTCGAAAATATCTGATTTGACAATTCGAAATGTATTTTTGCTTGATGCCTATGGAGAACGTAAGGATCATTGGGGATTAGCTGATAAATGATCTCTGTGTTTTTCATATTTGAAATGTCATGAGATTTTACATCTAGTCATCATTCATTTTCTTTTACTTTCTAGTTTTTCTTGAACAATCGAGAAGGGTGGTTGCTCGTCTGTGCCTATAGTCAGTTGATCAGATCTTATAGAATCAGTGGCAAGGTTATATATTTATATTTGTTGGAACCCCCTGTCCCACATCGGACAGAGGGAGAAGAGAAGAGTGTTTTAAATAGAAATACCCCTCTCTAACTAACATCGAGGCCTTTTGTGATAAAACCCCAAGGATTGTGCAGGTGGTTAAGTGGGGACAGTATCGGTGTTGTTGGAGTGGGCCCTCGGCCCGTCGACCTGAAAATTTCTACATAGTATCAGAGCCAGGAGGCGGGCCCGTACTGCCACATGATTGGGTGGGTCCCCGTTGGCCCCGCGTGATTGTCCACGTAGGCCAAAGATGCCACGTGTTTGGGTGGGTCCCCATTGGCCCCACGTGATTGGGTGAGTCCCGACATGGCTCCACGTGGTTGCCGATGTGTGGAAATTCACGTGTGTCCCATAAGTGGGGTCTCACGTGCGGGGGAGTGTTGGAACCCCCTGTCCCACATCGGACAGAGGGAGAAGAGAAGAGTGCTTTAAATAGGTGGTTAAGTGGGGACAGTATCGGTGTTGTTGGAGTGGGCCCTCGGCCCGTCGACCTGAAAATTTCTACAATATTGCATTCATGTAATAGGCAATGCACATTGTATAGACAATGGATAATTTTTATTTATCTTGTGATTCACTAAACAGTTGTACTTTTCCTGTGAGAATATTTCTACAATCAGAATTCACTGGTGAAAAGTACTGTTTAATCATCTGAGTACTGTTTAATCATCTGAATCCGTTTTGACAGTGCGTATTTAAAAAAGTTTCACAAAAACGTTTATGAATGTGTAAAGTACTATCAGATTTTCTGAGAAAAGTTTATGTTTCTATCTAATGTTAAGGTTTTGGAACAAACTTTTTTGTTTTTGGGTGTATCGTTATTGGATTAGATAGATTGGATAACTTGTCCCAATTTTCAGCTATGGTCCTATTTTTCCTCCTGTTCGTTGCTCTTATTGTGGTTGATCATATATCTTTGTGTATTAGTAACTAGATCGCTATATTATTGGAAGACTATCGCTGTAGTATTGGAACATTGTCTTTAGTTTCAACTTTGAACTTGAAGTCTTCCAACCAAAAGAAAATGATACTCTGCGAGTTTCTTTTATTGGATTTTTGTTTATTGATTTATTGAAGTTCAATGCTTGTGGAGTGGTTCTTAATCTTGTGGGATTAGGGTTTTAGACTCTTTTTATTTTGGATTCTACAGCCTACTGTGTTGTTGCCGCTGAATCTGCTGGCAGGCAAATTCCAATTGCCTACCTGGAGAGAATCAAGGATGATTTCAACAAAAGATATGGTGGTGGGAAAGCTGCGACTGCTGTTGCCAATGGACTGAACAGGGAGTTTGGGTATTAATTTCACGAAGTGCTTTTCATGGCAACAAATATTGTTCAAATTTTAATTTTTCTGAATACGCTTAACTCTTTTTTATATGGATGTTTTAGACCCAAACTGAAGGACCACATGAAGTACTGTGTAGATCATCCTGAAGAGATCAACAAGCTTGCAAAAGTGAAGGCTCAGGTTACTGAGGTCAAGGGTGTTATGATGGAAAATATTGAGAAGGTGGAAAGAACTGATAACCTTTTTTTTTATACAAATTTTTGTAACTGTTATGTAGGTAATTTGGAAGTTAAAGACTGTCTACGATATAGCCTAATTTTGCATGCTTATTTCTGATTACTAACAGACTTTTGCTATCGAAATTTTAGCACTGGCATCAATAATATCACTCTGACTAATTCTGTGTATACATTGCAATAACTCGTGTGTATTTTGGATATATTCTGTGCCTTTTTCCATACATTGACTCAATAATATGTTTACATACCCGGAATGGTAATCATTCCAATCCCTTCCCATGTCAGTGTTTACCTACGTGCAATAAAGAATCAAGAAACATGTCGGATCTCTCTGATTTTACTTAGTACCAAAAACTCCCTTAAGTAATCAGTGTTTTATTAGTAAGTAATTGGCACATACAAATGTTTCTTTGTGCAATGGTGCTTTTGTAATCAGATTGCTTTTATTTGATTCCTGAAAAGGATTTGTGATAGGAACAACTCGATGCCTATTTCATTTTGAACCCAGTAAACAGGTCAATGAGATCATTTCCTTTTGAATTTTATCCCTCTAATATTTGTTTTCTCATTCACACTGCATTACAAGTGGGATAATATGTTACCGATTTTGTCGTGGAAATTCATATGATGTGCAGGTTCTTGATCGTGGTGAGAAGATTGAGCTGTTGGTGGATAAAACTGATAATCTTCGTTCGCAGGTTAGTCAAAGAATCATTACTTCTGGAGCTAGTTGTACTTCTGGAAACCCTTGTCCTGTTAGGCTTGGGTGATGGAAGATGATATGGTTATTTGATTAGATAGACGTTGCAAGGCGCTACACTTGCTCTTACTTTCTTTTCTTTATCCCTCCCCCATTTTTTCACCTTTTCTTGTATAACCATTGTATATCTCCCTTCTGTCAATTTCACGATTTTTTAATATACTTTGTTATGGTGTATTTATATTTTCAAAATACTGGTTTGTTGCAGGCCCAAGATTTCAGGACACAGGGAACAAAAATGAAAAGAAAGATGTGGCTTCAAAACATGAAGATGAAACTGATTGTCGTGGCAATCCTCGTTGTCATAGCACTCATCATATATTTATCTATTTGTCGTGGTTTCAAGTGTACCTAAGTCGCCTTGGAATGTCTCTGGAAACTTTCCTGATGTCATGCGGCAGTTAAGGTCTTGGTAAATTGCTCTAACTCTTCCAGTTCTTTACCTATCTAGGTTCTACCCGTCCTCTTTCGCTAGCCATTTTAGGACGGGGGCTGTTTTGTATTTCGCATTGGTTGTATAGTTTATATATTTTTACCTTGTCTAGGTAGTTAAATCACTATATGTTCTCCACCATGTGTAACGGATCCTTAGCTTATGATGTAATGGAGGAATACTTTGTAAATCAGCATGTCCTTTTGGAATGCTATTCAAATCTATCCCCTTATTTGCTTTTATCCAATTTGCAGTGATACAGTAAGTTGGTTGAGACCGGGTTTCATCACTACTACGTTTAACAATTATCGTGACGAAACAAAGGCTGTTGCGCAAAGAAGATTTTTGTCGGCCAAAAAATTGCATGACGAAACCTTTGTCGTCAAAGTGTCATCGCACAAAGCTTGTCAAGTTAGGGTTTGCGCGACGAATACATAAAGTTTGTCGCGCAAAGTATATTGGCCGACAAAATTAACATTTGCCGCACTAAGGTTTAAGGGACGAAGTACCTTCGTATCGCAATATTTAACATGACAAAGGACTATTCGTCGCACTAAGTTTTAAAGGACGAAGGCCTTCGTGGCGCAATGTTTAACACCACAAAAGAACCTTTGTTGCACTAAGTTTTACGAGATGAATATTTCGTGTTGCAACGTTCAACACCATGAGGGTCTTTTCGTCGCGCGGCTACGTTCAATATCTAACTATGAACGCGTGATGCATCAGTGCACCATTAGAGCAACCTTTGAATATATTATGAGCCATGAGAAATGTTTTTCAATATAATCACATCTTTAGTCTTGCATTGAATTTATAGAAAATGTTATGAACTTTATACCTGGGTAACACCGTTAGTCTTGCATTGAAATTTACAACTCAGAAAAGTCGTGGCAAACAAAAGAGGTACGATAAGAAGTTTGGATATCTTCAACTGATTCATAAGTCAATGGTAAAATGCACTGATGCAAGGAACACATATTACATTGCATAACTTTGTTTTCAATAATTCTGAATGTACTTTGGAAACACCATTAGCAGGTTCGCCATTCGGATACTCTGTCAACTCAAATGGAAATTAATCGTCAAATGGCCAAACATTTTTCTCATCATACCAAAGAATGCTTAATCACTGAAAAGATGTATTTTTTGGTAATAAGGTAGAGAGTGTATGTTGTTACTGTTTTGAATTATTTTGGTGCTTTCGCTTGCTCTTGCTGAGGATTTTTTGGTGTTCACACTGTTTTGAATTATCTTTCTTCGTTTTTTACAAAACTGAAGCACCAGCCGTTTCAACCCGACTTCGTTTGTTCCGTCTTCTCTCTCTCCCTCCTATAGCACCATCCATTGAAGAAAAGCTTTAGGCCTTCAAGATTGTTACAAATCCAAAAATACGATTTTCTTTTTCTAGCCTTTCACTAATTTTCAACTTCAAAAAATCTAAAACTTGTTTCGATTTTCCTAACCTTCAAGATTGCTCCAAATTTCCATCCCTTCACTAATTTTCTACTGGAAAAATCTGAAAACTGTTTCAATTTCAACAAAAATTTCTTGTTTTCATTTTGTTTCGCCTTCAATGCCCTCTATTTCGTGTTCCTCTTGCTAGAATGTTGGAGAGATTACGGAAAAAAATAGTTTTAAACCTTACCATTCGATATATGCCGAACCGTCAAGATTAAGTGGTCCAGAGGATCCGCGCGAAATGGGTCCAGAGATGATCCAATTCCAGAGCCACTCGTATGGCTAAGGTGGGCGCTCTAGCCCAATGAGGTTTTTTGGTAGACTTAGGCTTTAATGACTCAAGTTGATGCGTGTAGCCTATATGTACTCCACTCATTTTTAATACGGTTATTATTTAATATATATTTAATGCATGATGGGATATAAATAATACTCTATATGTTAAAAATAATAATTGAGCTTTCTCTCCCTTCCCCACCCTTTTATCATATTTGTTAAACACAAAGACCATTTACTCTATGCTTTTTACTTAGGAAAAGAAAAAGAAATTTGTTTTTGAATCCACCATTCAATCTCTATATCCGCAATTGACACACCCTGACCTAAATCGAGGCATGCTGGCTGTCACATGATGGTGACGTAGCCATGTGCGCAGTGCGGAAGTGACGGTTATATGAAGATGTGAGAAATCAAAAACCAATTAGCTAATGCACACAAGACAAATAAATAAGTGCGGGAAGAAGTGTTAGAGTGTAGATACACATAGTCAGAGCGTAGGTGCCAAGGTGCAATCCAACAACCTAAATACTAATTATACAGGGTATGAAAGAAAACCCTATATTGATGGATGTCTATCAGAACCGCTGTAGAGTCATCGTGAGCCACCAACACGCACTTCTATCTAGAACCTAGAGGGGCGCCAAACAGAAAATGTGAGTGGGCAAAAACAAAGCTTTTCAAACCATTTCTCTTTCCAAAAGTAATAACCCCTCACCGTAAAACCCGTATAGCTTCCCAGAAAATAAAAATACATACATATATAAAAAATCACGCTCAAGAGTAGTGACAGTCAAATATATGCCATGTCAAGTATCCCAGTAGGGAAATAAGTAGCCAGGTGAAATAATGATGTGTCAGCTAGAGCCACCTAACGTGACCTGTATGGCTGAACCTATAGCTCATCAGATATGCCTGCACACGAGTTGGAACCACCTATCGTGGTCTGTACGACAAGGCTGGTGCAAATAAGTACACTCAAGTGCTACGATAGCATGAAGGCTGTGCGAATAACCGCGGGTCACCTACGAGTCGAAACCACCTAATGTGATTTGTACGACAGGGCTGTGCACCAAACTTGGATCCAAGGTGAGCATGCAGTGCGAGAGGTGAACATCAGGTGAATGACTGTGCCCTGGCCACAGGCGGGAGCACTAGCATTAGAGTGCATGATAATGAGCTTTAAATGCATCGATGTATAACCACAAACAATACATCCACTATCATTAACATATACTCACCTGAAGCTTACTTGGGCGTCCGCAGCATCAAGCAACAATATGCAAATCTATACTAATGCATAGTCTAAAGAATAATGCAATTGACATGGCATTTAAAACTTAATTTCATTTAAAACAAATTTCTGGGAAAACACAAAGCATATATACGTATAAATAGAAAACCAAAAGCCCACTCACTGGTATGTAGCTAGATCGTAACCCCCGATCTCACCTGACTGCGCTCGTCCTCCGGAAACATCTCACCTATATGTGAAATCACTATTTTAACATTAATTTTAAGTACATAACCAAAACTGTGTAATACTTCTCATACGTTGCTCAATTGGGGTGTTTGAATATACCATCGTGGCCTACTCAACACCACGAGCATCCCCATATTTTTAGAATAATTTTCCAACGTCCGACGCACCCTCATGCGCCTGCCAATGCACAGCCATACGCATCGGCCACGAGCAGGCATGTGCCTAGCACACAGACAGAATTTTAAAAACGTCGTTAGGGAATATTTCACTAAATAATAGAATATTCTGTTAACTTTACCTGACACCATTAGTATATTCCGTCAAAATTGACTGAATATTCCCCTTCCTTCTCCTGTGGTTCGCCGGATTCCGACGCCAATTGCCGCTGTGTCGAAGGAAACTGGAAAAATTTCAAACTTAAATATCTCACTCAAATCTTAACCAAACTTCACAAACCTTACATGGATTTGAAGCTTTGAATGATAGAACATGTTCTTACCACTTTGAAGTCCTAAAACCAACGGGAAATAGTCGGAAAATCCTTTAATATTCCGATCAAAACTGCAACTCGAGGAACTGACCTATCCTATCGTCCAAAACCCTCCAAAATTGCTCTATGATCCATGTGAAGTTGTTTTAAGACTCCCTTGAGCCTTGAAACTCCGTGAAATGTCCATAATCACAATGGAGTAGCAGATCACCTTGCCGAAGCTCATGAGTTCCCAGGTTTCCAAGGTTCTTTACAAAACTAAGGGTATGATTAGGTTCCTGACCTTGCAAGGAACTCGAAAGTGACCTCCAATAGTTCAATCTGTGCAAGATAAAGATGGTTGAGTGTGTCTGAGTGTCTGTACAAACTGTACAGACGAAGGAAAGATCGAGAGAAAGGATAAGGGTATGTAAGTGTGTGAGTGTGTGCGTGTGGTCTGGGGCATAGATAAAAGTGATCTTAAAACCTAATTGGGCTGCATGTCTAGGGTTAACAATTGACCCCAAAACACCTAAAATTCTAATTGGGCCAAGAAATTAGGAGGTGTGGTGATTGGTCCATTTCCTTAGCCCAATTACACAATCGTTTATTTGTAACATTTTCGTTACGAACCCAACTCGGCCCTAAATCACGTCAACACTCTCATGACATTGAGTATGATTTAATTACGTCAACAGGAAAATAATTTGAAACCATATACATACATTCACATCACTACGACTCGAGGGTATAATCGTCATTTTCACACATTCGAGGATAAAATATATATTAATTCGAGACGGGTCGTTACAACCTACCCCCCTTAATAATATTTCATCCCCGAAATTTCTATACACTAACATAACAAACCACTAATATCCAAAAAATAAGCGTGGATACATATCTCACATATGATCCTCCATCTCCCAAATGGCTTCCTCCACTGAGTGGTTCCTCCACAAAACTTTCACCATGCGCATAGTTTTGTTCCTAAGAACCTTATCCTTCAAGTCTAAAATCGTCACTGGTTCCTCATCATATGTCAAGTCTGGATTAATTTCTAAAGGTTGAGGAGGTATCACATGCGATGGATCGGAGATATAATGACGAAGCATAGAAACATGAACAACATCATGCACCCGTGATAATTCTAGAGGTAACTCAAGTCTATAGGCGATTTCACTGACTCGCTCGGTGATCTGGTACAATCCAATGTAGCAAGGACTTAACTTACCTTTCTTACCGAACAGTATAGCACCCTTCCACGGGGATAGCTTCAGAAATACCCAATCTCTAACTTTATACACCCTATCAGTGGCGTGTTTATCAGCAAGTCTTTTCTATCTATCTTAGGTCACTTTCAGGTTAACTTTAATTACCTGAATATTCAGGGTAGTCTCATCAACAATCTTTGGGCCCACTAACACCCTCTTACCAACTTCTGACCAACAAAGAGGAGTACGACATGATTTACCATAGAGTACCTCAAAAGGTGACATACCGATACTAGAATGGTAGTTGTTATTGTAGGCAAACTCAATCAAATCCAAACACTTATGCCAAGCGTCGCCAAACTGCAATACTGAAGATCTCAACATATCTTCTAGTGTTTGGATAGTTCTCTCAAATTGCCCATCTGTGTGTGGATGATACGCCGTAGTATAGAGCAATCTTGTACTAAGAGCTTCTTGGAAAGCCACCCAAAACTTAGAAGTGAACCTAGGATCCCGATAAAAAATAATACTAACCGGAACCCCGCGGTATCTAACAATCCCTAATATAAATAACTCAGCTAATCGACTTAAAGAATAGTTCTCTCAAACTGGTATAATGTGTGCTGACTTAGTAAGCCAATCCATTATCACCCATCGTAACCATTTTGCGTACAAGGAAGCTTGTACACGAAATCCATAGTAATATTTTCACATTTCCACTAGGGAACAGGAAGTGGCTACATCAGTCCAACAGGCTTCTTTCTCTCAGCTTTGACTTGCTGACAAATTGCACACCTACTCACGTATTCAGCAATCTCTCTTTTCATGCCAGGCCAATAGTAGAAAGGTCGAATAGTGTGATACATCTTGGTACTCCCAGGATGCATCGAATATGCCGATATATGTGCTTCATCGAGAATATATCATTAGAAAGGTCGAATGGTGTGATACATCTTCAGCATGTACATTCAACTTCCTTGCATAAGCATACCATTAGATTCCCTAATTCTAAGATCTTTCTTCTTTCCTTGTGATACTGCCTTGGCTAATTCCTGGGATTCCCCATCTTCCGCTTGAGCTTCTAGCACCTGATCAATTAAAATTGGTTTGACCTGGAAACTAGCAAGTAAAGCTTCTTCTCGATCTATCACTTACAAATCAACTCTAGTAGATCTCAATTCTGTGAGAAGAGGAATATGGCAAGCATACAAAAGCATTAATATGCCTCGAGATTTCCTGCTAAGTGCATCTGCCACCACTTTTGCATGACTAGGATGATATTCAATTGTGCAATCATAATCACTGAGTAATTATATCCATCTCCGCTGTTGAAGGTTAAGATCTTTCTGGGTGAATAAGTATTGGAGGATTTTATGATCTGTGAAAATCTTGCACTTTTCTCCATATAAATAATGTCTCCAAATCTTCAGGGCGAAAATGACGGCTGCTAGCTCAAGATCATGGGTAGGGTAATTCATCTCGTGTGGCTTCAACTATCACGAGGCATATGCAATCACCCTACCATTTAAGGAAGCATCACTATAAATCTCAAAATTACCACTGTTGTCTGGAAATGCCAAAACAGGTGTGTGAGTGAGACAATACTTTAGCTGCTAGAAACTCCGCTCACAATCATCGTCCCACTTGAATCTAACATATTTTCTAGTCAACCTCGACAGTGGTAACGCTATGGTTGAAAAATGTTTAACAAACCGTCGATAATAGCCTGCTAAGCCCAGAAAACTTCGTACCTCAGTGACGATTCGTGGCTGCTCCCAATTTTCAACTGTAGCTATTTTCTATTGGTCCACCTGAATACCCTAGGCTGATATTACATGCCAAAAAAATGCCACTTGATCTAACCAAAACTGACATTTGCTAAACTTAGCATATAATTGGTGCTCCCTTAATTTCTTCAAAACCAAAGTGAGATGTCGAGTATGCTCTGCCTTAGACTTAGAATACACCAAAATATCATTAATAAAAACAATAACAAACCTGTCGAGGTATGGCTTGAATACCCAATTCATCAGATCCATAAAAGTTGCGGGTGCATTCGTTAACCCGAATGACATCACAAGGAATTCGTAATGACCATATCGAGTCCTAAAAGCCGTCTTAGGTACATCTTCACTTCTGATCTTTAATTGATAATACCTAGATCTCAAATCAATCTTGAAGAACACACAAGCACCTAGAAGCTGGTCAAATAAATCAGCTATACGCGGCAACGGATAACAGTTTTTAATCGTTACCCCATTCAATTGTTGATGGTCTATACACAACCTCAAAGTCCCATCTTTCTTTCATACAAATAAAACTGGACCCCCCCGAGGTGAAGTACTAGGCTAAATAAAACCGTTATCAACCAATTCCTACAACTGGGTTTTCAATTCCTTCAACTCCGCGGGAGCCATTCAATAAGGAGTTAAGGAAATAGGATCTAGACCTGGGAGTAAATCAATAGTGAATTCCACTTCTCTATCTGGTAGTAATCCAAGTAAATCATCCCAAAAAATTTCAGGGAAGTGCCTAACTACCCGTACATCCTCCACACGAGTAGGCGTATCCTCGTTCAATACCACGTGAGCCAAATAACCCTGACAACCTTTCCTCAATAACCTTTTAGCCCTCACGGCAAAAATAATGCCTTGCCTTAGTCCACTACGTACACCCACAAATGTAACCACAGGCAAGCCCAGCCGATGAAAAGTTATTGTCTTCTCATAACAATCTATCTTGGCACGATTGTAATGTAACCAATCCATGTCCAAAATGACATCAAAATCAACGATATCTAATGGAACAAGATTAGCTGGCATGACGACATCCTCCACTAGAACAGGACATCCTTGATATACCCAGCTAACATAACATGTCTCACCTCTAGGCATCGAAAACTTTAACTCATAATCGAGAGATGTAAGGTAGGGTTGCGTCGTCTAAACAAACATATGAGAAATAACAGAGTGTGTGGCACCAGAATCAATTAATGCTCTAGCAAAATGGCCAAGGATATTTAACATACCCATAATCAAATCGGGGTTCTTCTAAGCATCCTGCAAGGTGATATGATGAACACGGCCTTGCAGCTGTTGCCATCCTCCACGACCCCTATTAGCTTGGTTCCCACGTCCCTATGTACCTTGTCCCAGACCAGGATGGTTAGGCTACCTCGATGATCCTGCATTGCTAGAAGCAACCTCCACAATTTGGGACTGTCCTCCAGAATACCACTGTGATCCACCACCTGAATATGGCGGATATGGCGTGTAACCACCTAGATACTGAGCGTAACCACTCTGATGATACGGATCGTGTGGGTACTGATACTGTCCTCCAGAATATGGAGCTATATCCCCCTGATAATGATATGCACCACCATAACTCGTCTGGGTATAAGTACTAGGCCTCGGGACTTGCTGAATAAGAGCTGGTGGTGGCAAGGTAGGTGGCTGGGGCTTCTGCTGATTCTGAGGGCACTAAATAACATGATGTCCTATATGGCCACACGTGAAACATCCACTTCTACCTCGCCCACACTCCCCAAAATTCCGATTATTGTATCTGCGACATAGTGTGGCACCTGAACTGCTAGAATCTCTCTGTCTCTGGAACCGGGAACCTCCTGAAAACCGGCCACCTCTCCGCTAGGCAGTGGAACTCAAACCCCCACTAGAAGAACTAGAACTAGTACCACTTCTCTTAAAACTCTGCGTCTTGCGAGGTCCCTAAGATGACTAGCCTTTATCTTTATTATTATTTTTCTTCTAACTATTATCTTTTTCTTCTTCTTTTTCACTGTCATTGGGCATATTTTATGAATCCTTAACCCGCAGAATCTCATAAAACTCCTAATACGTAGAGCAGGGAGTCGTGGTCGCCATAAAATGCCACTTCTTTCGAGTACCCCACTTGAATCGTCGAAGCATCTCAGCAGGATTTTCAGCAATCTCCGGGCAATATCGGAATAAATCAGTAAACTTTCTATAATACTTAATAGCTAACATTTTCCCTTGCTTTAATCGGGAGAATTCTTGGCTCCTACGATCCAAATACTTTGGGGGTACAAATCTCTTCTGGAATAATTGCTTAAAAACCTCCCAATTTGCAGCTTTTTCCGGTGAGAATTGAAAAGATTCTTGCCTCCACCTGGATGCAGCCTCCTTACCCAAAAACCAAGTGGTCATCTCAACCCATCTATCCTCAAGGAAATTCCCCTATCGCTGCATCACTCGATAGGTTTTCTCGACATGGTTAAGCCACTGCTCGGCTCCCTCGGGTCCCTCATTACCCATAAAATTATTCAACTTTAAGTTATATACAGTCCCCAAGGGAGTTCTCTGGGGAGAACAAAGTGAGGACGGAATGGTGTTAGCAATAGCCTCCACAAGTTGGGTAATATCCAAAAAATTAGACTCAGAAAAGGTACGTGGCTCTCTATGAGGCGGCATGACTCTGAAATAAGACATCAAAATGATTAGAATACTCACAAAATATGCAGGACTGCCAAACCTAGGCTCTGATACCAAACTGACACACCCCGACCTACATCGAGGCATGTTGGCTGTCACGTGATGGTGACGTAGCCATGTACGCAATGCAGAAGTGACAATGATATGAAGATGTGAGAAATCAAAAACCAATTAGCTAATGCACACAAGACAAATAAATAAGTGCGGGAAGAAGTGATAAGAGTGTAGATACACATAGTCAGAGCATAGGTGCCAAGGTGCAGTCCAGCAAGCTAAATATTAATCATACAGGGTATGAAAGAAAACCTACATTGATGGATGTCTGTCAGAACAGCAGTAGAGTCCTCGTGAGCCACCAACATGCACTTCTATCTAGAACCTGAAGAGGCTAAAAACAAAAAACGTGAGTGGGCAAAAGCAGAGCTTTTCAAAACCATTTCTCTTTCCAAAAGTAATAACCCCTCACCGTAAAACCCGTATAGTTTCCCAGAAAATAAAAATACATACGTATATAAAAAAATCACGCTCGAGAGTAATGAAAATAAAATATATGCCATGTCAAGTATCCAGTAGGGAAATAAGTAGCCAGGTGAAATAAATCAATGTAAAATGATGTGTCAACCGGAGTTATCTAACGTGACCTGTATGGTTGAACCTATAGCTCATCAGATATGCCTGCACATGAGTCGAAACCATCTATTGTGGTATGTACGACAAGGCTGGGTGCAAATAAGTACGCTCAAGTGCTACGATCACGTGAAGGCTGTGCGAATAATCGCGGGTCACCTACGAGTCAGAACCACCTAATGTGGTCTGTACGACAGGGTTGTGCACCAAACTTGGATCCAAGGTGAGCATGCGGTGCGGGAGGTGAACATCACATGAAGGACTGTGCCTTGGCCACGGGCGGGAGCACTAGAACGGGGGTGCAGGATAATGAGCTCTAAATGCATCTACGTATAACCACAAACAATACATCCACTATCATCAATATATACTCATATGAAGCCTACCTGGGCGTCCACAGCATCAAGCAACAATATGCATATCTATACTAATGCATACTCTAAAGCATAATGCAATTGACATGGCATTTAAAACATAATTTCATTTAAAACAAATTTCTGGGAAAACGCAAAGCAAATATACATATATATAGAAAACCAAAAGCCCACTCACTAGTATGTAGTTGGATCATAACCGTTGAGTCTCACCTGACTGTGCTCATCCTCCGAAAACGTCTCACCTATATGTGAAATCACTATTTTAACATTAATTTTAAGTACATAACAAAAACCGTGTAATAACATCTCATACGTTGCTCAATTGGGATGTTTGAATATACCATCATCGCCTACTCAACACCATGAGCATCCCCATACTTTTAGAATAATTTTTCGACGTCCCACATGCCCTTACGTGACTGCTAAGGCACGGCCATGTGCGCCAGCCACGCGCAAGCATATGCCTGGCACACAGACAAAATTTAAACGCCGTTAAGGAATATTCTGCTAAATAATAGAATATTTTGTTAGCTTTACCTAAAACCGTTAGTATATTCCATCAAAGTTGACGGAATATTCCCCTTCCTTCTTCGATGGTTCACCAGATTCCAGCGCCAATCGCCGTTGCGTCGCCAGAAATTGGAAAATTTTCAAACTTAAATATCCCACTCAAATCTCAACCAAACTTCACAAAATTTACATGGATTTGAAGCCTTGAATGAGTAGAACATGTTCTTACCACTTTGAAGTCCTAAAATCGACGGAAATAGTTGGAAAATCCTTCGATATTTCGGTCAAAATTGAAACTCGAGGAACTGACCTATCTTGACGTCCAAAACCTTCCAAAACTTCTCTATGATCTATGTGAAGTTGTTTTAAGACTCCATTGACCCCTTAAACTCTGTGAAACATCCACCATCACTATGGAGTAGGAAAGCACCTCGCCGGAGCTCGCGAGTTCCCGTGTTTCTGAGGTTCTTTCACAAAACTAAGGCTATGATTAGGTTCCTAACCTTGCAAGGACCTCGAAAGTGACCTCCACTAGTTCGATCTATGCAAGATGAAGATGGTTGGGTATGTGTGTGTACGAACTCTACGGACGAAGGAAAGATCGAGAGAAAAGATGAGGGTATGTACGTGTGTGAGTGTGTGCGTGTGGTCCGGATTAGGCATATATAAAAGGGATCTTAAGCCCTAGGGCTGCATGTCTAGGCCTAACAATTGACCCCAAAACACGTAAAATTCTAATTTGACCAAGAAAGTAGGAGGTGTGGTGATTGGCCCATTTCCTTAGCCCAATTACACAATCGTTTATTCGTAACATTTTTGTTACGAACCCAACTCGGCCCTAAGTCACGTCAACACTCTCGTGACATCGAGTATGATTTAATTACGTCAATGGGAAATAGTTTAAAACCACATACATACATTCACATCTCTACGACTCGAGGGTATAATCGTCATGTTCACACATTCAAGGATAAAATATACATTAATTCGGGACAGGTCGTCATAACAATTTTCTTACTTTTCATTGGATGAATTTCACCTTCTATGTGTTCTTTATTTCTTTAGTCAATTATTCTTGATTTAATTAGTAGGTTAATTATTTATATGGTTATTAAGTTCATTGATTAGGGTTATGATTTTGAGAATAACTTATATTTCATTGTTGTTATTTAATGTTGATTATTATATAATTTATATAGCAAAAAATTAAAGGAAAACTAATGGAAAATGCTTGAAAACTTTGAATTTAACCAAAAACCATGTAATAACTTTATTTAATAGTTAGGACAAAGCCCAACATTTAACCAGTTCATTTAAAATGGCCTAATCATTAGTTTTCGGTTTTGCCCTTGACGGCAAGCCATTTTCCATTTAATTTCATTTACGGATCTCCCTGCTATTCTATATCTCCCTTATTTCTTCCTGACATTCAAAACCTTCCATTTTTTCTTTCTAATTTCGGATCGCAACTCCATCTCTATCACCATGCAAAATCATAGATGTGGATGCAAATTTCCGACTTCTTCTTCTTGGACAAAATTGCACCTACAAAACAATGAACACCTTAGGTCAAGGCCAAGAGTTTCATGCGCCCATGATGAATTGGGGGGGGGGGGGGCTTTGGCCGATGCCAAAATTAGAATTTAGAGAGAAATTTGGAGAGATTTTGGGAGTTTTGCAAGAGTGTTGAACTTAGCTTTTTAGAGAAAATAGGGTCATATATATAGGGAATGGAGGTGGCTAGCCCTTAGAGGTTTTTTGTGTGAAAATGGGCGATTTAATTGGTGATTAATGGATTAATTAGGAATTAATCCATTAATTAGCCAAGTGATCTCCATTTATATGGAATAATTTGTAGGTTATGAAGTAATTACCTAAGATGAGGATGGATGAGATAATTTGGAATTTGTTACCTATTTTGGACACTCTTGGCTTGATTAAAAAAATGATTGTCCACTGCTCGTGCATAAGACAACCGGTGTGTCTCGGGGCTAACTTTGTCCATTTTACCAAAAATCCACGTGTCGCCTTGTGATTATTTTTGGCTCCATAAATGCCCCCATACCTGCTGGGCTGCTCGTAGGAAAAAGCAGCAGGTGTAGAGATCTTCTTGCTCTAGGAAACTTAGGATTGCTTAATGTTTTGATGTAGATTCCCTCTTTAATATGAAATTAGAACCTTCTAGAAAAGGGAAATAAATTTCTCTCAAAGCCTATTTAAGTCCACCTTAAGTAGGTTATTAAATCAACTTTGGAGAGTGATTTATTCTACTCTACAAGAGAGATAGAGCTTTAAGGATATTTGTTCCCCCTCCTCTAGCAATCTTCTACATCCTTGTCAGATAGCCCCATTCTATAGAACTTTTCCCTGAAATGTGGTGCACCTATCATCAAAAGATAGAACACATGGATAAGAAATTAGCTTCTATTAATGAACAACAAAAAACTTCATCTCCCAAACAATTTAATTGAAAATGATACACAAGCAAGCATGAATTAAGAAAGCTAGGATACAGAAGCACGTATACTAATAGAGACATTATTAGAGAACTTCTAATCTAGTCTAATAAAAAAACTTCTAAATGTCTAATACTGAAACGCATAACATTTATGAATTATAATCCAACTAAAATGCTAGCATATGAGAACTATTAAAATAGGGAAAAATAAAACTTGATGAAGATATATTAAGTATTCGAATAAACCTCGTTTAGCACCTAGAAGTCGTCCTTCCTTAGGAGAAATTTTAGAATCCTAAGAAAAAGTACAAAAAACAGATGAAAACTTGAAAATAGTGATATGGAAACTAGCTATGTGTTGTTGAAGTAAGTGATCAGTGGCCACAACATACCTTCCTGCCTGGAAAAAAAGCAATGGTAGGGCAGTGAACTCAACTGCAGCACACCAGCAAGCTGAAAATACAAGTAATCATGCCCCTTAATTGCTGTCTTCATTAAAGAATCCATGCTATCTCCGACGTATTTTAGGAAAGCCTGTGATGGTCTTTGTACAAGGTCTTCATTTGCAAATAATTTGAAGAGCTAAATTCATATAATAGGCTGAGTAAATTATTCAGAACTATAATCACCTGGTGTAGGTCTGCATATGTAATCCTTGGATGCTTAGACATAAGAGGCATGACTCTCAAACTCATTACCAAGATATGTATTAAGCACCCTGTTCTGATCTCTGTTGTGAATCCAAAGTATATGAACTACAACACTGATCCTACCTTAACAAAAACTTCCACAGCTTGCATCTGATTCAAAATCTTAATTTCCAACCTCAAAAAAGATCCCAAGCATGTTGCTGAATCTATCAGAAACAAAACTTCATAATGTCCTGGCAACAAACATTGCTAAAACTCCTAAAATCACGAACAATGCAGATTTATCCCGAATGAAAAAGTGTGGGAAAGTGTACCCTACAAAGAGTCAAAGACATTAAATTTACCAAACTCATACTCCCTGTAGTTTTACAAGTTTTCAAACTAATTCAACACAACAAAGTCCCATTAGCTACGCAAAAGCTAAACAATTTTCCAACTAATCCAAAACTAAACAATCCCATCAGCTACACCAAAAGTGGTTCGTGTTTCTACTAAAACTTAAAACGCAGTTAAAAAAAACACAACTCTGAATTTAACTAAAAAATATATTTTAGCAAAATCTACTGAGTTCCAGATCAAATTCCGTTACCACCCATACTGAAACAAAAAATAAATCCTTGTATATCTCAAAACTCACTTGAAAGCAAACGACAACAAAAATTGGAAACAAGAAAAGAGGGGATCTCAAGTACATAATCTTTCCAGGTAAACATATTAACAACAATTAGAAAAATCAATCCAATATTAATAAAAACAATAGTCTTCCGGATTTGAGTGGAACCCTAGGAATCACTTAGCAAAAGTTATTGAATGAGAAAAGAGAGAAGATGGAGATGATTGTAGTGGCTTACAAGAACTCTGATTGTGCTCCAAAATCTCCGATTGAATCTCTAATTGGATGGATTAGGGTGAGAGGAGCTCCGTACTTTTAGTCGAATAGGGAAAAGAAACGGTTGAGGGAGAGAAAAAGATTTTTCTTTTTCGGATAGAAGGGAAAAGAAAACGCGCGCTGGGCTATTTCATCTCAAAATTGAGCACGTATATAAAAATTTGAGCACTGAATTTTATTCCGTCCTCTCGGGCCGTCGCAAACCCTTTGTTGAAGACGACAGATTGTTATTTCTAATCTTTTTGCGACTTTAATTGCGACGTTACCAATGCCAAGGTCGCAATTACTTTCGCTCCACCATCTAGCGCGCATATTTTGTGTTATTTGCGACGGGCGTGCTATCTGACGCAAAAAACCTGTCGCAATAAGGCCTTTTTCTTGTAGTGATCTTGGTTTGTGCATGCATGCATAAATCAAATATAGTGTTCAATATGCTCATGAATCTGTTCTTGCTTGCTTGCTTGTACCCACCAATACATTCTTAAGCCAAGCATGTGCATAACTGAATCAGTATTCTGCCTTGATGAGCCGTGTCTTCTGTGCTACTTAGATCCCCGAAAAGTCGAATGCATGTATTAGGAATTTGATGAATGGATCTAAGTGGCACTGTTTGGGCCCAAAATAATAGTTTTGGGCCGAGCAGAAGGTTGTGCTCGGCCCAAGGCTGTGTCAAATGTTATGGGCCGAGTGATAAATTCCGAGCCAGTTAGCATGGTCGGTCGAGTCCTATCCTAAGAAGGAGTAGTCCAAATAAACAGAAAAGGGTCAAGGAAGTCCTGGTGCAACCAGGACTCCCGGACGGCAAAGAATAAAGCCTCGGAAGAGGGGAAAGTTCAAAGCCCTAGTAGGAGTAGGTTTGTTCGAAGTAAAGTTGGAACGGGACAAGGGCTCCCAATCCAGATAAGGGTGCGATTCGGTCTCAATGAATGGGGGGCTATAAATACAAGAAATCGTGCAATATAGAGCACCTTCGATTCAACATACAATCGCCCTGTGCAAAACCTCTCAAACACCTTGAGATTTTTTCCTTGTCTTTTTTTGCCAATACACCTTCAGTTTGGATAAACAGCACTGTGAAGGCGACTGGCGAACATCTTCAGTTTGGATAAACAGCACTGTCGTCATAGAATCAGCCGACCAAGGGGCATCTTCAGTTTGGAGAAATAGCACTGCGTCGAGGCCGACTGGTTACCTATCTAAGTCTCGGCTGAGGAGGGTTTTCAGATCCTTATTGGTAGGGGTCATCTTATTAGCCTTCTCAGCGAAGTAAGGTGTCACGAGTTACGACATTCGGTGTATTGGACGCCGAGTGATTTTATGATTGGATACTCACAAGTAAGTTTCAGAGTTCGGCATTCTGACGGCCGAACTACATTCACCATCAAGACATACATCACATTTGAGAACTTGTGTCCGTATAGTTTGGTGTCGATTCGACGTGCTTATACTCTTACGAATCTAATCACGGTGACCGAATTGGGCGCCGACAATTTGTGAACTTCGCAGAACTAGCAGCCTTGTCTTCAGGCTCTAGAACCCAAAGACCGAGAGTGTTTCTTCCTCGGTCGCAGTCGCAAGATAAAGAAGTCAACAACGCGCTCAACGCGACATCAACGAATTTTACTCCTCGGCCGAGCTCGGCCGACGAGTTGGCACGCCCCGCATTCAATCGAATGACGTAGTTAGTTTCTTAGACATCTCCGTTTGCAGTTTCCTTTTTTATTAGAAAATAAACGAAACCCTTGTGCATGTGTGCTTTCAGTGCAGGTTCAACAATCAACGGAGAGGGTCAAGAACACGAATAGAGCGACTGCAGAATTTCAAATCTGCCTGATACAAGCGGAAAAATTGATGTTCTGGATCTGCAAGAAAAGGTATAAGGTCTCCTTCCCCAAACTCGAGCTTGATCTTGTGCATACCATATCTCGAGTTATATATGTGGAATAATGGCAATATCCACTACAAAAAAAAGGGCCTTTTGCGACGGAACGGAATGTCGCAAAAAATGCTAAAAATGTCGTAAAAAGCTTTTAGCGACGACCTTATGACGATAATGGACGTGTCGCAATAAACCTATGTCGCAAATGTTTTGACACCATATACAATGCAAACTAATCGTCACAAGTACTATTTGTGACAACCTTACAACACTATCTGAAGCGCCGTTAATAATAGATGGCAGGTGTATAAAAAAAAATTTATATAAATATATATATGACGTCATATTTGATGCCATATATAAATTATTCTATTTAATTTAATAAACTAGAAATAAATAATTATTAAAAATGAATAATCTATAAATTATGTAAATATCTATAAGCTAGATATGAAGAATTGTTATTAATAATGAACTATAATTAATGTAAATCATTATACAATGTATTATCATATACAAGTACCAACAAAACTACAAAGGCAACGCTCCACTTTTACTTAAAGTTAGTTGAATGGTCCTATACATTATACATCCATAGCATCATGTAGTCTTTAGCCAAAACCTGCAACAAGCGACATTTTTGTAACCATCAATAATATATGAAATTTTTTACAAAATCATAGTTTCATATCAAAAAGAAGAAAATAGATATAACTAAAGTAGATGAATTTTAATATGGTCAAAACTCAAAAGCACCAACAGGATCTCATATCAGGGTATTAATCATACTAGTTGTACAAAGACCACTCAGCACGCGCTGGAAAAACAAGATGAGATGAAAACCCAAAGGGACTAAATAGATTACAAATTTTGTCACTGATGCAGGAAAACATATTACATTCATAAGTCAGAGTTGATCAGATCATGCACCACTAGAAAATGGGTGAGCCACATTTGATTGTTTGTTAAAATTAGTGCCAACCAACAACATTAAAGTAGCTTTAAAGTAAGAAACACGATAAATATGTAAGTATAATCTAGCACTAGCAGTGATAAATAATCCAACTGTTTACCAGCAAAATAGAACTGAAACAAGCCTGAACCCAAATTACCTTTGCATACAGATCAATATATTTACAGAACCTAGGATCCTCCACTAAAGCTGCATAGGTCGGAAGTTTCAGCAACCCCCAGTGTATCTGACACATCCCAACCCTGATATTGCTCGAACACCAGGATAGACACGTGTTGGCCGACACCTAAGGGTGACGAAAGCCATTAATTGATACAAAAGCTAAGAATGAGAAATAAATAAGGGTTATGAATTGAAATACAATGAATTAACAACTTAGGAACGTGTTCAGAGCATACAGGTATTAGAACACTAAAAGAAATAATATAAAATTAAATGAATAAAGGAATGGGTCCTACACCGAGATGGCTTGAAGATGCCGATGTTGAAGTGCCTTGACCCTGGGATTGTGTGCCTCGATTTTAAGACTTGGATGGGGGCGCAAAACAAAGGTGAGTGAACCAAGTTTATATATACAATAATAATAAAATAGTTATCAAGATACTAACCCCCACAGTTTATATAAAGAAAACTACTAGCATAATAAGTGATAGGTTTACTGAAAACCCTAGCATGCCAAAAACATCTCAAAAGACATATCGCGGAAAAACATCACGAAAATCAAAATATCAATCGTCTCATAGATCGTCTCGTAAGCGCGGTGTGCTGCTAGTAAGATCACTGAATAAATATAACTCCCGGTCCTATGCCAGCACCGTGATCTCTGCGCCCGTAGCCAAAGATTACCAACTCCCGGCCCAATGCCTGCTCCGTGTCCCTCAGCCCGTAGCTAGGGATTATTTCTCCCTGCTTAACTGCCAATACCAGATCCTCGCCCCAAGCAGCATAGTGTCCTCTAGGTACGCACAAATAGTTACGCCTCTCAAAAATAACCACTTCATAATATAAAGTCATCCATCGTCTATACTATAAAGAGGGGTTTCAAAAACATGTTCTAGCATCCTATTGTCATCCATCAGATAGTCTACCAGTTCATGGTTTTTATAGAAAATACGATATATTAAAATATAGCTCAATATAGGCCAACAATTAATTCCTTACAAAATAATGAGACGATAATCAACATTTCAATAAACATGCTTAACATAAAATCAATCCATAAACTCGTAAGGCATGCTTTTCATTTGTGCAGTTAAACTATGAAATCATGTAATTTTAGAAAAGGTCCACTCATAAATACTCCGTAGCAGCAGAGTTGTGCAGAAAAGGATTAAGGAAATACCCACTAGCAAGTTCACCTAAGCACAAAAATGTACAATTTATCAAACTATGCACAACAGTAAAATTCTAGTAAATGGACGCCAAAAACGGATTCGGAACATCAAAATTGGCCTAGGAGAGATTTTGGGTTTTTGGGTCCTAAAATTTTTGGTTAAAAAAGGTTAGGGTGAAAATGGGTGGTTTGGGCCTTAAACCCAAACCCACACAAACATACACGCACGGGGCACAACACACACACACGTGCACACACTCACACGGACACACACATACACCCGCTACACAAACACACACATGCACAGCATGCGCACGCATCCACGGCATGCGCGCGCGCGCACACACGTGCACACACTCACACGGACACACATACACACGCTACACAAACACACACATGCATGGCATGCACACACACCCACACACACAGAGTCCACATGCACACGCAGTCCACATACACACGCACACACTCACGCACTGCACAGCCCAAAGCCTAACACACGAGGCCGGGCTTTAAGCCATTTCTAAATAAAAACGGCCCAAGGCCCTTTGGGTCATTAAAATAAATAACAGAAAATTAATTAAAAGAAATAGAATGGGGGTTTGGTCTACGGGCCCAAAGCCCGTGGGAGTCCTGAATGGCCTGAAAAGGGCCTGCATGCAGATCGGAGAAGAACGCCAGAAAATGGTGATCGGAATTCGTCCCGATTCCGATTTGGACCTAAAACTAAGTGAAAATAGGAAGTTAAATCATAAAAATGATGCTGAAAAAGAAGGGAAACAGAATTTTACCATAAATAGGATCAAATGGGGTCGAGATTGGCCGAGTTCATGTATGAGCTTCGACGGATTTTCTCGTCGGGTTCTGGGGTTTAGAACACAGAAAAACCACAAGCTCAAACTTTGGTTTTCACACGAAGTTATAAACCCAACATGCAAACCCAGAAATTTAAAAGAAAAAGTAGGGAAGAACCTCACTTGTGTTCGAGTTTCAGAGAGTTGAAGCTCTCGGCTTCAATGGCAGAACACACAGAGGTGTTCTAAAGCCGTAAGGATTCTAGATATGTGGTTATTTTGTTGGATTTGTCTAGTTTTCGAAAAGGGAGGGGACGAGAGCTCTCAGAACTCAGGGGAAAGTGGAAACTTCCGAGAGTTAGAGAGAGAAAGAGAGAAAGCTAAGTTTTTCAGAAAATAAGGAAGGAAGAGGATAGGGCTCACGGGTTGGGTCATTGGACCTAACCTTGGGCCTTAAGTTAACACAAAGGGGGCTGGGCTTGGCCCAATAAAATTTTAGATTATTTGGGTAAGGGTTATTACAGTATAACCCCCATATAGTGCAAGGAGGGAGAATTACCAATGTATCACCCCCATATAGTGCAAAAACATCCTTGTCAGATAGCCCCATTCTATAGAACTTTTCCCAAAAAATGTGGTGCACCTATCATCAAAAGATAGAACACACGGATAAGAAATTAAACTTCTATTAATGAACAACAAAAAACTTCGTCTCCCAAACAATTTAATTGAAAATGATACAGAAGCAAGCATGAATTAAGAAAGCTAGGATACAGAAGCACGTATAAACTAATAGAGACATTATTAGAGAACTTCTAATCTAGTCTAATAAAAAAACTTCTAAATATCTAATACTGAAACGCATAACATTTATGAATTATAATCCAACTAAAATGCTAGCATATGAGAACTATTAAAATAGGGAAAAATAAAACTTGATGAAGATATATTAAGTATTCGAATAAACCTCGTTTAGCACCTAGAAATCGTCCTTCCTTAGGAGAAATTTTAGAATCCCAAGAAAAAGTACAAAAAACAGATGAAAACTTGAAAATAGCGATATGGAAACTAGCTATGTGTTGTTGAAATAAGTGATCAGTGGCCACAACATACCTTCCTGCCTGGAAAAAAAGCAATGGCAGGGCAGTGAACTTAACTGCAGCACACCAGCAAGCTGAAAATACAAGTAATCATGCCCCTTAATTGCTGTCTTCATTAAAGAATCCATGCTATCTCCCACGTATTTTAGGAAAGCCTGTGATGGTCTTTGTACAAGGTCTTCATTTGCAAATAATTTGAAGAGCTATATTCATATAATAGGCTGAGTAAATTATTCAGAACTATAATCACCTGGTGTAGGTATGCATACGTAATCCTTGGATGCTTAGACATAAGAGTCATGACTCTCAAACTCATTACCAAGATATGTATTAAGTGTTGGAAATGTGCCCTAAAACCAATCATATGATGATACTTTACGGACATTTCAAACTAATGTAGTTCATTTCAAACTAATGTAGTTTAAATGTAAAGGGCAAAGATTATTGTTTGAGCCGTCTAATATAAATGTTATATGCTTAAACGATAAGTCCAAGGAATATGTGATTGGAAGAATGCGATCTAAAGAAGTTAGATTCATGAGACCATTCTTTCGTTGACACATCCTAAACGTTCCTGATCATAGGATTGTCAATTGGGCATTGACAGTCCGTTAAGATCAGTACGTGCTATGTCTTCTCTCAGGGAGAGTGACTAGTCTCGAGTCATTGGTGTGTGTGACATCAAGACAAGTACGTAGGTGCTCAATATAGAATGAGTTCACTGAACACGATCAACGAAGAGTTCTCATATTCATGTCACATGAGAACTCATGGTTGGGATAATGCAAATTAGTCTTTTGACCTGAGGCATCACAGTTGTCTTGTGGTTAGGTCCTTAATCTTTGATTATGTCAACGTCACTCTATCAGGGTGTCCACGGCATCGTTGGGGTTAAGCCACTTAGCCATGGAGGCAAGTGAATGCGCAACAAGGGATCTCTAACCTTCAAACTGTTTGAGGGAGAATACTCTATGATATGATTTAGAATCTCTGGCCAGAGTATGAATGAGATGTTGGAATGCGTTCCAGATCACATTCAAGGTAATCATATAAGTACAAGATTCACATTGGATAGTAGACATGAATAAACTATCAAACCAAACAATGTGGTCAAGAGTATTGTATTAGAGAAAGACCGTATTGCATTTGTAATCCTAAACTGAATAGGTTCTCCACCTCTTCTGATTAGCTTGGGTAACCATGATATGCTGCTAGGTGTCACTCATGGTTTGTGGAAGCCCTAAAAGTGTATTATCACTAACGGGAGAATTGAAAGTAAGTTTCAATTCACAATCGATTTGAAAGAGTTTGAATCGCCCACTGCCTCGCTAAAAGGAACCTAATGGATCGTACACCGTGTAAGGTAGAGTTTGAAGATTCAACGGAGATGAGTAAGAATAATTAAATGGTTTAATTATTTATGGCAAGGATTAATTAATATGATTATTAATCAAACGAATAAGTTCGTTGAAGACCTCGGGATAGTTTTGGACCTTAAGGCCCAATGGGCTTCGAACGTCAAGTCCATTGACTTAAGTTGTATGACAACTTAATGAATAATGATTCACAAAGGCCCAAATAGCCCAATAAATCCCCTTAGGCCGGCCATTTAGAGGAGGGTAGTGAACTTGGCTTAATTGCAAGTTTGCCACTCCATTGTGAGGTGGTATAAAGACATCTTTATAGCCATTTCATCCTTAGGGTTTTCTAGGGAGTAAAGATGAGAACACAAAAACCTCCCTTTGCTCTCAAAGAGGCCGGCCAATCTAGAGGGGAATAGCTAGCAATCTTACTTCCTCTAGGTCACTCATTTCTTCTACAATATACCTTGGTGTGGAGACTTAGAGGTTCTCAATTTTGGGAACTTGGAGAAACCTTTTCATCCATCCAAATCCATGGATCCAAGATGCAAGGAATGAAGGCCCTCTCTTTGGGTGATTAACCTTTGCTTATGCAAAGAGGAATCTACAAAGGTATTGATTTCTCAACTCACTTTGTTTTGAGTTGAGTCTTGATTCACCTATCTATTAGGCTTTGAATTTCATGGGTAAATGTTTTGTTTTAAGTGCATACAAGCATGATTCCGCCTTTAATTGTTAATTGCATGCTATTGATGTTGCTTAAATGAACATGTTTTTTCACAAATTTTCCTTCATTAAGCACCCTGTTCTGATCTCTGTTGTGAATCCAAAGTATATGAACTACAACACTGATCCTACCTTAACAAAAACTTCCACAGCTTGCATTTGATTCAAAATCTTAGTTTCCAACCTCAAAAAAGATCCCAAGCATGTTGCTGAATCTATCAGAAACAAAACTTCATAATGTCCTGGCAACAAACATTGCTAAAACTCCTAAAATCACGAACAATGCAGATTTATCCCGAATGAAAAAGTGTGGGAAATTGTACCCTACAAAGAGTCAAGGACATTAAATTTACCAAACTCATACTCCCTGTAGTTTTACAAGTTTTCAAACTAATTCAACACAACAAAGTCCCATTAGCTACGCAAAAGCTAAACAATTTTCCAACTAATCCAAAACTAAACAATCCCATCAGCTACACCAAAAGTGGTTCGTGTTTCTACTAAAATTTAAAACCCAGTTAAAAAAATACACAACTCTGAATTTAACTAAAAAATATATTTTAGCAAAATCTACTGAGTTCCAGATCAAATTCCGTTACCACCCATACTGAAACGAAAAATAAATCCTTGTATATCTCAAAACTCACTTGGAAGCAAACGACAACAAAAATTGGAAACAAGAAAAGAGGGGATCTCAAGTACATAATCTTTCCAGGTAAACATATTAACAACAATTAGAAAAATCAATCCAATATTAATAAAAACAATAGTCTTCCGGATTTGAGAGGAACCCTAGAAATCACTTAGCAAAAGTTATTGAATAAGAAAAGAGAGAAGATGGAGATGATTGTTGTGGCTTACAAGAACTCCGATTGTGCTCCAAAATCTCCGATTGAATCTCTAATTGGATGGATTAGGGCGAGAAGAGCTCTGTACTTTTAGTCGAATAGGGAAAAGAAACGGTTGAGGGAGAGAAAAAAAATTTACTTTTTCGGATAGAAGGGAAAAGGAAACACGCGCTGGGCTATTTCATCTGAAAATTGAGCGCGTATATAAAAATTTGAGCATTGAATTTTATTCCGTCCTCTCGGGCCATCGCAAACCCTTTGTTATTTCTAATCTTTTTGCGACGTTACCAATGCCAAGGTCGCAATTACTTTCGCTCCACCATCTAGCGCGCATATTTTGTGTTATTTGCGACGGCCGTGCTATCTGATGCAAAAAACCTGTCGCAATAAGGCCTTTTTCTTGTAGTGATCTTGGTTTGTGCATGCATGCATAAATCAAATATATTGTTCAATATGCTCATGAATCTGTTCTTGCTTGCTTGCTTGTACCCACCAATACATTCTTGAGCCAAGCATGTGCATAACTGAATCAGTATTCTTCCTTGATGAGCCGTGTCTTCCGTGCTACTTAGATCCCCGAAAAGTCGAATGCGTGTATTAGGAATTTGATGAATGGATCTAAGTGGCACATAAGCTTCTCAGTAGCCCCCTCTGTGAGTATTTCTGAACCATGTCGATTTTTTCCGCATCGGCACTGCCAAATCCCATTAATGTAGACGAATGGATAATAATTGCTTTGTTGTAGGCAGTTGTAGAGAAAACCAAAGTGAGCCCAAGGGAAATTGGGGACATTATTGTGGGTACAGTGTTGGCTCCGGGATCTCAAAGAGCTAGTGAGTGTAGAATGGCTGCCTTTTATGCTGGCTTTCCTGGTATGTATACCCCGTAAGCAAATGTAATGATCCTTTAGTATCAATTGTTTGTTAATCATTGCCATGAGCATGATGGTTGTAATGTGCAGAAACTGTGCCAATTAGAACTGTGAACAGACAATGTTCATATAGACTTCAGGCCATTGATGTAGCTGCGTCTATAAGGGCAGGATTTTATGATATTGGTCAGTCTTTGCCGAGGTCTTTGTTATTGTCGCAGGATTGATTCAGTTTAACTTATCCCGGATTATTTCATGCATGAATTGGAGCTGGGTTGGAATCTATGGCTGCAAATCCAATGGCATGGGAAGGATCAGTTAACCCTAATGTACTATCTCTCTCTCTCTCTCTCTCTCTCTCTCTCTCTCATGCACATTCTTTTTGTACATTGTTTCCCTTTTACATAAATAGTTTCTTGTACAAATGAAATCTTAACAGGATTGTATGATTCCTAAATTTGCATTACGGTCAGGTGAAGATGTTTGAACAAGCCCAAAATTGCCTTCTTCCTATGGGAATCACCCCTTAGAAAATGTCGCGCATCAATTTGGAGTTTTACGGAAGGAGCAAGATCAGGCAGCAGTTAGTTGAATAAATCTTTCTGTTTGGTATTGTACTCTAGTTTTTCAATGTTTAGTGATTTTTTTTGGGAATTGTTATTGGCACTCCAAAAATCTCATTCTACACTCCAAACTTTCTATATTTGGAAAGAAAAATACACTTGTGAGGAGTGTAGAAGGAGATTTTTGGAGTGCCAATAACACTTCCCTTTTTTTTTAAAATACTTGTTTTAGGTTGACTCTCATAGGAAGGCAACTGCTGCTACTGCCGCTGGTAAATTTAAAGACAATTATTCCCGTGGCAACCAAGGTAATATACAGTTTTGGCTGATTATATTTGCATACACTTGTGCAAGGGCATGCATGGTCTTGATGTGGCACTGATTTGAGTGAATTAAAATAAATCGTCAACCCAAAATCTGGTGAGGAGAAAACTGTTACAATTTATGTTGATGATGGGATTTGGAACACAACATTGGCAGACCTAGCAAAGTTGAAGCCTGTCTTTAAGAAATATGGGAGTACCATTGCCTGGTACCTTCTGACAGATGATACAACAATTCATTTAAGAAGTATTATTGCATTATTTAATATCATCATTTGGTATATCCTTTTTAGGTAACTCTAGTCAAGTTAGTGATGGTGCTAGAGCTGTTCTCTTGATGAAGAGAAGTGTTGTTGAGCAAAAAGGTTTGCCAATTCTGGGTGTATTCAGGTATGCTACTCGGTGAAGTCGTGCATCTATTGGACAGTTGGGGCAACCTTATTTTTTTGTCTAACCTACTATTTCTGCCTGGTGAAATTAAGATTTGTGGAGTCCATGTTCCTTTAATTTTTCAACAAGCAGGATCAGAAGTGTGTCCTTATAGGTCTCAGTGTCCAGCATATTTCTCTGTATCTTTGGGGTTCAGTAGTATTATTTCTATCAGCATTCTTACATAATTTGCTACCTTATATCTAATAAAGCTCTGAACTTGGATCTTTCTTGGACAAACAAAAATGGCACAGTTCTATGTTGGATAAGTTTTACTTCATACACAGTAATCAGCTTCTTTCACTTAAAACGTATGAAAAGGATTTCAGAACTTGAGGGTTGGCTACTGATGTGGGATCTCGCTTTCTCTAAACAAATTTAACTATAGTGTGCCAGCTTTTGCATCCCAATATCTTTATTGTCGTAACAAGTTGGGACTTGATTCTGAAAAGATCAATGTTAATGGAGGTACACTTGCCATTGGTCATCCACTTGGTGCAACAGGTACATACTTAAAATTCCACTTTCCATAGGCTCACAGCACTGTGTTTTACTTTCTTCCAGTACTTTTATAGATTAATGGATCCTGAAAGGGTAAGTGTTTCAACTAAGGGGAAGCTGCTCCATTCTTAAACCCGACATGTGTAGTTTCTCTTCTTTTTATTGATCTTGTAGGTTCTGGATTGGTTTATATTAGATTTCCCTTTTGCCTCTCTGTAGCTTTCAGAATAGCGTTTGTATCTGTAAAAGCTAAACAGAATAGTTTCGATTTGCTAACAGATTAAATCATCTGTTAAATTTGTCTCTAAGTGAATTTTAAAGTTTACATAATAATAGATACTGAATGCGTCATAACTCATGAATTAAAACTGTATCAAAATTTTATTTTCAGAATACGAAATTTGAATTTGTTAACAGAAATCTAATTAGTTGAGCAATAGTTTGTTGATTGTACTGAGACCTCATTTGATCGTTTTAGGTGCATGCTCAGTGGCCACTTTATTGCATGAGATGAAGTGACGAGGAAAGGACTGCCGCTTTGGAGTGATATCAATGTGCGTAGGCAAATAATTCCTCTCCTCTTTTGTGTGCGTACAAGTAATGACAATGGATGTCATTTGGAAAATGCAGGCACAGGCATAGGGGCAGCAGCTGTTTTCAAATGGGGGGGACTGCGTTGATGGACTGTGTAATGCCCGCAAAGTTGAATCCCACAATCATCTTTTATCCAAGGATGCTCTGTAGAAAGGAATATCTATCACACATCTTTGTGTTCGTATGAATAATGTAGGGTTGAGAATGAAATTTGTAATGATGCCTTGCAATAAGGTTGCTTCATTTTCTTTTTCATTCACGACCTTTCCATGCCAAACCAAACAGAACGGATATCCATCTTTGAAATTGAGATGCAAAATTCTTGGAATCCCAAATTTATCTCTCTTATTGGAATAGAACTGACATTTACACCTCTCATAGATGTAAAATGAGATGTAAATGTGACTTTTACGTCTAAATTTGCATCTCTCCATTAGAGATGTTCTAAAAGTAGAGCGAAAAGGTGAACTTCATTAGTGTGAGAGCCATGTCGACAAGTGATTGTGTTTATTAACATAATAAGGTGAGCAACTTCTCAACTGAGGTCTTGTTTGGCAACTCGTATAAGGGACTGGATAGGATTAATAATATTGACCCAGTTATTTTGTGCACCAATGAAGGGATGCAAAAACCATATTTACATCCCATTTTACATTTCCAAGAGAGGTAGATAGGAGTTACACTCCAATGAGATAGATGCAAATTTGAGATCCTATTTAATTTCCTCTTTTTGATTGGCAGGACCCACCATTAAAAAGTATAAAAAGATATTTATATTTAAGTTTTTATTTACATTTTCCGACCAATCTAAATGCTAAAATACTTCTTTCAAGACTTTTTGCATCTTCTATTGGAGATGCTCAAAGTACAGTTGTTATAATATGGTTTGTAATTACCATGTTGAAAAGTATTTAGAGTGGGACAAAGTTAGTACAATAGCAAAGCTTATGAAATAAGGAGTTGATTTCACTCTTTTTTAGTCTCACACCACTCCTTGTTTTTATTGTGGTCCTCGAATTGAATAAATCAAACAAAAAAATGAACACGATTATGTTAAGGTGCGTATGAAGTAAAAAATGATGTATGTTATCATTTACTTTTGGATAAATTATATTTTACCCCCTCGTACATCATTTTTAAAATATTTCAATCTCATACATTTACTTGTATTTTAGCTACAACTTCATACATTTGTTAGTCAAACAGTCAATTTAATTGTTAAGTCATGACGTGACAAATGCAGGCTTGATCACATTGAGCTGGCTGCTACTTTCTCAGACTCCCACATCCCTTTCCTTCTCTCTCTCAACTAAATTGATTTCAGTCACTAACATAATTCAACATTAGAGTAAAAATACGAGCTAAAATAGATCTAGGCATTCATAGGGGTTGGTGGTAGGTTGATTGAAGGAGGGGGTTGCAATGGGAGTTGTGGCTTAGTGTGTACCGTAAAGACGATGAGTTGGTGGTTGGGTTGAAGAGAAGTAGGTATGGTTGGCTTGGGTGGGTGTAGTTAGGGTGAAGATCGGTGAGGGGTCACCGGATCGACGGTGATGGGAGTGTGGGACATGATTTTTTAGGTCTAGAGTAAGACAAATTAGAGTACACATACCTCAAAAGTCCTATCATGGACTCGACAGCCTCTGATGTGGAACTAAATAAATGAAGCAGCAATGCCACCATCATTTTGTTACAGAACCAGTGGGCAAAGTTTGACCACTTTGATGAGATTAACCATTGTTGTTCTGCGAGGTACGAAAACCTAATTAGCAAGAAATCAGCAGTTTTTTATAATCTTGGAGTTCTTACAATCTAAATATTGCCGTGTACCGTAAGTAATCATACTCATAAAAAGATGAAATATCTACTTCCTAGATATCATCTGGGATTCTTCAGATTTAATAAGGAGTCATCTATCCTTGTCTTCTCCCCGATTGGTATAAATACATCCTTCTAGGTTGCAATCATGTCATACTTCTCACATACTCTTTACCATTCAACCATCATATCAAATGAATTAAAGAAGATCAATGACCAAATTTAACAAGAATGTGTGGAAGACAATGTTCTAAAACTTGGCTGAGGTGTTGGGCAACGAAGGCCCGACTCAATTTTGGCTAAATCGTTCACTTAAGGCAGGAAGGATTTAGGCGGCTGCCTAGGCGCTCACTAGACAGTCTAGGCGGCGCTAAGCGGCTGTAATACCCTAGAAAATTTAAAATATATGAAAATGTAGAAAATTTATTGATAAGTGGAAAATGCCCCCCGTTGATTAAACGTAATTTTACGAGGACATATTTTATCCTCATATATTTTATCGTATGTCTTGACATATATGGATGGAGTTCAATCCTATGAGCGTGTAGGCGAAAACCATTCATGAAACAGAATTATAATGAAGAAAATAGAGATACAGAGTTATAATGAAGAAAATAGAGATGTTTTCATTATTGGAAAAAAATAAATATATAAATATATAAATGAAATGGGGTTGGAAGCTGCCAGGTGGCAGCAAGAGAAAGGGGAACTGAGGGATGCGGGAGAGAAAAGGAGGAGGGGAGAGGACCAATGGGCAGAGAAAGAAGGGAGAGAAAAGAGGGAGGAGAGGGGGCACCAGATCCTTTTGGATCCGTGTAACCGACTCGACCCGGTTCCTTGACCTTGTCTTATCTTCTCCGTCCGACCTTTTTTCGAGGTGGTTCAGGTGTCTATGGAAAGCTCTCATCGAGCCTAACATCTCTATGGTGTTAGATTTCTAGATTTCTAACCCAAATTCACAAATCGAAGCCACAAAACCCACGGGTGTCTCAGTGGTTTTATCTTTTTTTCAGTGAATCCGACAACGATTGCCAATGACCACACCAAAAGACTCCTCTCAACCCCAAGGACAAGGCCCAAGCCTTGGATGAGGTGTTGGATTTCGTTTTGGTGGCGAATTGACAACTACCTAAATTGAGGGTTCCGGCGGTTCGAGGGATTTTCCGGCCACTTCCCGACAGAATTGGACTTCGGCCCAAGTATGAAAGTTGTTCTTCTCATTGAACTCTACAACCCTGTAAAATTTGGTAATTTTTAAAGTTCGTCAGAATTTGGAGTTTCCGTTTGCTGGAAACCACCACACGTGGCGGTGCGTGGACAGTGAGCCGATGCTGCCTTTCTAAGCTAATTTTGATATTCTGAATCTATATTTGATATGCAATTGGTGTGAATTGCTTGTTTGAACTTAGTGATTGTTAGTCACTTGAATGATTTTGGAAATGAGTTAGAATTGAAATTGTGAACTACGAATGTCTTGATCCCTTCGTAGGGTACGTAGGCAATCTAACGAGGATGTTAGATGCAGCCATAAAATAATCCAAATTTATTATTGTGCTAGATTTCTTCAAAGGAAATAAATTATCATGGTTAATAGGGTGGAAATTGGTCATGAATTTATTTTGGCCTATCACCGGATTTTAGCTTCCAAATAGAATTTTTGGATTGTTACAACGGCAGTTTAGGCGGTTTCAATTTGGCTGCAACTCTCGCATCGGATTTGCATAACATCGATTAAGTTTTTGCAGCATGCCCGGAGATAAAGGAAGAAAGAGTGCGAAGAGAGAGAGAGAGAGAAACATCACTATTTAATATTTCAATCGGTGGTGGCGTAATTTCGAATTTGCAGATCCTGTTTGAGGTTCATTCCTTTAAAGGAAGAAGAAGAAACGGCAAAAAGTGAAAGTGAATGCTTTTCCACTTTCCATTCTAATGCATCTAAAGGAGGTAATGTCCACCTTGGGGGATGTGAGAGTGGACGGCAACTTGAAGGGTCATAGATTGGTTTTTAATTTTTTATAATCTCTTACCCATATTTAACTTTGGGCTTCAAGGGAAGAAAGCCCAAAAGAACTCAACAAAGGAAATTCTGCTCGAGGCCTGGCTCTAAACCTAGATGCCTATTTCAAGACAATATGACAGCTCCCCATTAAATGCAAAGGATAGGTGCTTACAAGAGAAGTGACAACCGATGGAAATCCACCTACTCTTGGCCCAAAAGCACTTTCTGAATAGCAGACATGTAAAAAGGGTGATGACTCATTACCCTTCAGTTACTTTTGAGCAAGAAAAGAAACAACACGGTCGGGTTAATTCGCCTATAAAAGGAGAAAGATGGCCCAGAGATAAGGACATTTAACCAATCAAACAAATAAACATACAACTTGCCTCTCAGTCAAGCAAATACCCATAAAGATGTGCTTTGTCCAGATTCTGCACCCTTTAGCCTCAGACTCCCTTAGAAAGACATATTTTCGTCTATCTAAGCACTTTGCTACCTTTTCTAAATGTTGTAGTATTGATTATCATGTGTAAACCTGTTTACCATTCATCCTTCTTTAGTACTCAACCCTTTTGTAAATGCAAAGAGAAGATACCGTAAAACATTTAACCTTGCCTGATAAGGTGAAATCTTGCCCGACTCTCTTTGTATTGACTTTCAATTAATAGATCTAGTGTTATAATGTATTCCCCAGTATATATTCAAGTCATTTCTAGTCTCTTAATGATTCAAAGCTCCATCAATTCTCAGATCTGGTTTCCTTAGTGGTTTTCGTTGTCATAAGAGGATTAAAAGTGAACTAAACTGATGATTTAATCAGATATGGACTTCCACCCTCTAAGCATACAAGATAAATGAAAGTCCTTGATCTCAAGGCATAGAAAAGAACTTAATGTAGACTTAACCTATCTACGATAATCCTTTGATAACAAAAAGTTAGAATAACTTGGGGTGCAAGTAATCAACTTAAATATCCCTTGTTCTACATCTGCCATATTGAGATGGCAGTGGCACACCTTTGCACTCTTTAGTTTTGATTGTGAGCCTCAAGGCCTACACCTAAGGCCCCACAAAGGCACCTTTGAGAACTAATTGTGTCCTCCTCTTGCAGCATCCCGACAAGCAGGAGCCTGACAACCAACCGAAGTGCCAACTCCTCGAAGAGCTGTGCTCGAGCCAAGAATGCTCACCATTGAGATTTCCTGCCCGAACATAGTTTTGGCACACCCAGTGGGATCCAAATCTTATATGCCAAGAAGACAAAGGAAGGAACAAACCTTCAACTGGGGAGCAAAACAAAAACTACCCCAATATACACCAAGATCTAGCATGGCAAATCTCCCAAAAGACTTGCAAAGACCTGTCTTGACGGAAAGCCCCACTCCCTCTTAGAAATCAAAAGGGAAGGTCACAAATGAACACTTGTAGGATACCATGATGGCTGTCATAAAAAGCATGGAGAAAAATTCTCTAGAGACAAGAGAGGAAGTGAGCAGACTCTGTTCCTTAATAGGGAATCTACAAAGAAGGCTAGATCTGGAGTACCATACCCCGTAAAATAATCGTACTAAAGAAAGGATAAGAGAAGCCAGCCCTGTGAAAGAGCCGGTTATTCCTCTATTTCCTTTACTTGTGGGAAAAAGGAATAAAGGAAAGAGCATGGAAGAATCTGGAACTAGTCAGCCAGTATTGGAAGAAATTCTAGAATTGTCCGACCCCCTAATTTCATTAAATAGTATGGGGTAGAGCAGGCAAGAAATAACGAAATACGGGATGCCCCAGTTCATTGGGGAATCTAGCGGGAAAGAAAAACCTACCAAGATGGACAAGCCTTATCTTTACAAGCCATCACCAATGGCCATTAAAGGAGGAGAAGTCAAATAGAGGAAGCCCGAAGAGGAGGGAACCACTTCATCATACCCCACCTAATAATACAGCCAATCAGTAACTCAGAGATGAGTTGGCTGAGTTAAGAAGGATGGTGAAGAGAAATACTCAGCCACAAGCTCGCCCGCTGTTTAGGGTCACGTATCAGAAGCCCTACCCGGAGTTCATTGATGAGCAGAATCCTTTTCCCCTTAACTTCAAGATGCCCGTGTTCCAAACGTTGAGTGGAGAAGACAACAATGTGTCCTCCAGGGATCACATCTTCAAGTTCTCCAACCATTGTGTGGCGTTTCAAGACAACCCCAACTATAAGATGAGGTTATTTGGGAACTCATTTGTGGGCTTAGTGTCTCAATGGTACTCTTTGTTACCCTCTAATTCTATTGTTAACTAGGGGTAAATAGAGATAGCCTTCCACGAGCAGTTCTACAGGATGGAGCTAGAGATGACTATCAATGATCTGGTGGAGTTAAAGCAATATGAGCATGAGTCTACTGAAGACTTCATTATGAGGTTTAGGAGGACAAGGATGAGATGCCAGTTTCCCATCAACCATGTCCAGCTCATAGTTATAGCTCAGAAGGCCTTGAGACTACCGTTGAGAAATTTTTTTTTATGATGTGTAGTTTAATTAGCTTCAAGAGTTGGTGATTGCGGCTACTAAGTATAAGAAATTGTTGCTTGAGAAGCAACAACTAAAGCACTCTTTTAAAACACCACCTTTCTACAAAAGTAAAGCTGGCTTTCACCAAGTGGAGTTTGAGGGAGAGCCAGAAGAAAATGGTGGTCATGGGAGAGAAGCACTAGACATGTGCACAGTAGAGATAACCACTCCCTTTAAACCTTTGATAGTAAAAGGATTGATCCAACCAGTCAAGGATCAGAAGGTAGTAATGAATGATGGTGGATTTGTCCCTATGAAGCCCCCAAAATACTAGAGCTATTCCTTTGACTTGACCAAAGCTACAGAAATTTATGAGGAATTGGTGTGAGTAAGAGTGATCGTGCCTGACAGCACCAAAAAGCTGCCTAAACCCGAGGAATTAAGAGGGAAAAAGTATTGGAAGCTGCACTACACCTTCAACCAATCCATCGCCAACTGTGTCCAGTTTAGAGACTAGTTACAAGACCTCATCATTAAAGGAAAGTTACTATTAGAGAAACCTCATGCCAACATGATGATTGACATGGATCCCTTCCCAGAAGCTCCAATAAACATGGTTAGCTTAACGTGGGCTAAGGAAAAGGGAGGGAAAGCCACTTGGGAAGTGGAAGTAGAATGAAAGATCCACGAAGGAAACTCTCAAGATGCCCGAGAAATCCAAAGCAGCCATAAAAGAGAGACTTCTATTATTAGAAGTGCAGAAAATGGACTTCAAATAGAAGAAGATGTCATTTCATAAAAAGATTACAGGAATCTTAATCTAACAACTTTACATCTTCGGCAAGAGCAACTATTCTAGAAAAGTAAGTTTGCATGATGGTGAAAATTCGGCTGGGTACATGTTGCTATTCACAAGTTGGGTTTTAGAATCCTCAACCTCCAGGGAAATCTTCTCCATCTTTTCTACCTTTTGGGAGAGGTGGTTAGTAAGGGTCACTTTCTTAGCTTTAAGTAAAGACAACTACTCTTCCAAGCGCTGGATTTCAGAGTTAACCTCCCTAATCCTTTCTTCCATTGCTGACCCTTCTTCCACCAACTACTGAAGCACGACTGTGCTGTTCACATGTTTTTCCTGAAAGCACTTCACTATGTTAGACGCTCGCTCTGCCTTCTGATGCTGATCCCTTAATGCTCACAAGTTCTCGAAGAAACCCAAAAAATACTTGTACCGAGCCTAAGACAACAACTGGGCTTGGTAAAGCTCAATAAGGGCCTTCTCTGTGCCATGGAGAATCTTAAGGCTGAAAGAAGCTGTGAAGTCCCTTTTAGTCCAATCTTTGAAGATTTGATGAGCATTTTGAAAAGAATGAGACTCAGAAGATGTTGGAGGTGACTGCAGCTTAGTTTTGATTAGCCCGAACTTCTTCACCAAGTTGGGCAAGGATGATGCTGATGAAGCAGAAAGAGCACCTCTCCCACCTTCAATCACAACAATGGGGGCAGCCTCCGTGAGAGGTGTGGGAGGGATTAAAGGAACAGAAGCAAGAGCGGAAGTAGTTGTTGCAGAACTCTTGGCTTGCTTGCTCACAGGCTTAGGGACGGAGACTCCCGTGATACCAGAAACCGAAGGAGGATCTCTCTTACACACTATGCGTGGTGAAGATTTGCCTGAACCTTTTCCAAAACCCTGTTGCAACCTGGACAAACGTGTTAAAAAAAAATTTACAAGTCGAAAGAGGACAAAGTAAATCTACCTAAATTAAGCCCAAAGCTTTGGAAGGAGGTAGAGGTGGAGTTACTTCAATTAATTGCTGGGGAGAATTGTCATGGCTTACTAAAGGAGGGGAAACTGTGCTCAAACCTTCAACAGATGCCTACAAATAACAGAAGTGGGAATAAAAGCTAGTAATTAGCTTTTTAAGAAGAAAAGCAGAAGGTTTAAGTTGATGTACCTGAGGGGGAACCTGAGGTTTGGAAGCAAGCACTTCGGAGGCTTTAGGTACATCGACGGAAGTCACTCGAGAAGCCTGCAAAATAATTTCCTCTGAAATCACGGGAATCTCAGGGACTATGGGCTCCCCAAAAGTAGAAATTGGTGTTTGATGGAATTCCTGTGCTCGAGAAGGCTGGAAATGATAAAAGATGTTGAGAACAAAGAAGAAGGATTCTTGATATGAAAGTGTTAGAAGTAGACACTTATTGAGTCACTGTCGTCCTCCACATAGTGTGTCATCTTCCTAGTTGAACAATCAAAATGAGAAATGGGAGTCACCTCCAAGGGAATGGATTTTGCTCGAGTGGGAGGAGTTTGCTTTGATCGGGATAATGGAGAAGAAGTCTAGGGTGGTGAGATCTTTTCTACCCGAATCTCCTATTACAGACAGTAAGGCAGAGAGTTATAAAACAAGAGAGAAGAAAAAAAAATTCGAAGAAATAGCAGGCTATACCTTTAACTTTTTAAGGGTAGCGTCTTGATGTTCTTTGAGCGTTTGCTGCATTTCCACGCCCAAAGGCTCATCCCTTGAAACAAAAGAAGGCTTTTTGGATGCCGTTGGTCCTAAAATGCAAGAAACATTAAATTGGTAACTCTCAGGCGTAAAGTACAAACGGGAGATTGAGGCAAAGAGCACTTACTGGAGGCTTTTTGTTTCTGCCTGCCCACTACGGGAGCAGCAACAGTAGAAGGACTTGCAGCAGAGGCAACTTTTAAGGACTTGAAAGTTTGAGCTCTTGTACTCTTCCTGGTTGAGGTTGCCTGCTTGGGTTTAGGCTATTTTTCAAGCTCAGAATCAGAAGTTTCTATCACAACTGTCCGAGTCTCGGAATCTCCAAATAGCTAAGAGATATCCCCTTTAGCCTTCGAGTCTCCAAATAGCTCAGAGATATCCCCACCTTTTCCAGCCTCTCGCCTTTTAGCCTCAGCTGCAGCGTCTTGAAGGATCAGGGTGTCGGTGGATTCTTCCTCTGACCCAACACCTGCCGTTTCTATAATCCCTTGGGCTGCAAATGTTAAAAAAGAAGAAAAGAATAAAGAGTTAAAGAAAGACAAACTTACAAAATTTTCATAAAGTGTGGATTAAAAGAACAGGAAGTACCTATCAAAAGAAGTTGGTTCTTTTGAGAAACCATTTCCTTCCAATTCTTGAGCTCGCCTGAGCTAGGATAAGATCTGAGAGAAAGTTGGTTGAAAAGACGATCATGAACTTCTTGTCCTCCATACTTCTTGATCCATTTAGCCACCAACCAAGTAGAGAAAGTCGAAGTGCATTCGAAATTAAAGGCCAATGGCTTTCAGGCAGCCTTGCTCATAACCTCAAGGCTACGTCGCAGCTCGAAAAATGACCTTTTTCAGGAGAATGGAGGCTATAAGAAGTACCGCAATGAACAGAGTCAAAGAAAGGGATTAGAATGGCCTGCCTAAAGCCTAATTGTCTACTGCAGAAGTTGGGATGATAAACCTCCAGCCTACAATCATAACGATCACTGTGAACTCCTTAGGCTAAGTCTTGTGGTTAAATACAACTGATAAATTTCTCTCTACACAAGGGATTAACATATTCTCCAAAGGCATCTTGGAAGGCTTGATCAAGAAACCAGGGATATCTCCTGAGAGCAGACGCTCCCCACTCCAAGTCTGCCCGAGTCCTGCAAACTCTGAAGAAATAGAAGCAGGCAAACATGGACTGGTTTGTCGGAGGAGCCTCGACTAGGATTTGGGCAGGGGCCACACCTTTTGGGAACTCCAGGTTAGCTACCCGAAACCCTAGAAAGTACCATTGTAGCCATGGTTGGATTATCCATATGGGTCCATTAAGGTTGGTCTCAAACGGTTCACCTCGAGTCATCTCAAAAAAGAGATGGTAGAAATAAGAAAGAAAGAAAGGGCCTGTGGTGACATCGTCAAAATTATGAAGAGCTTTTACTAAAAGGATCCATTCAACCTTCATTCCCTTGGATTTGTTGGGGAAGGCATGCTTGTTAAGCTAGTACAGGAGGAAGTACATGTGCTCTTGATCTAAGTTAGCATTAGAAGAACCTGCACCAAAGTTGTTCTTCACAAAAGGGATAAAACCCTTGAAAGATGTCCCATAACTTTTAAAAGTTGCAGAGTTATATTCGAACTGAAGACGGGAAGTCGTAGTGCCTGAACTCTCAATAATCGGACGAGAAAGGGGAGCCCAGTCATGAGTCACATCCACAATTTTGCCCGATGGTCTTAGCCTGAAGACTTGCACAATATCCAGGATAGTTGGAGACATGGGGCCCCTCCTTAAGTCAAAATTGTTGGTGCCCAAGTTCCAGAAAAGGAGAGCGATGGTCAATAATTTGGGCTTCGCAACCTTGATGGTCTTTGAGAGCATTATCATTTCATAGATACCATTGTTCATCCATTTCCTTTTAAAGATAGGCTCGAGCTCATTTATCCACTTAACCCAGACTTCATCATTCATTAGAGGGAAGCCGCAGCGATGGTTTGGCCACTTGGATGAAGAAATACCTGACTCAGCCAGGAACGGGTTTTGAGTGAACCAATTGGCCTTGGGCATGTTGGCTTCTACTGAGATTGGGACCTGAGAAATCCATGCAGATCCCAATAAGTGCACCCCACCTTCTTCAAAGAAAAGTTCAGAATACAAGCATGCCCAAGAACGATGAAGGGCATTGAGCAAACGGCGTAGAGTGGCAATACCCTCACCAAATTCATAAGAAGATCGGGTTTGAGTAGCTTTTGGGGCCATGGATTAAACTTAGAGGGAAATGAGAAGATTTAAAGAGGGAGCCAGAAACAAGAAAGGTCTTTGAGGACTCTGGGAATTCTGGGAAGTTCTGAGGATTTGGGGGTTTAAAATTACTTAAGGGATTAAGAAAATTATATAAGGAGTGGTTGATTAAGGACAGAGATCGTGGGTTAGTGTAAAAGACTTTGATAAGCACCTATTGCATTATATGGCGCGCGTACCGAGTGCAGGCATGCGACAGTTGTTCAATCATTATTAGCGCCTCGGTTTGTAGGCTTAACAACAATTGAAGGGGGCATTATTTGGGTTAATATTTAACTTTGGGCTTCAAAGGAAGAAAGCCCAAAAGAACTCAAAAAAGGAAATTTTGCTTGAGGCCCGACTTCAAACCTAGATGCCTATTTCAAGACAATATGACGGCTCCCCATTAAATGCAAAGGATAGGTGCTTACAAGAGAAGTGACAACCAATGGAAATCCACCTACTTGCGGCCCAAAAGCACTTTCTGAATGGCAGAACATGTAAAAAGGGTGATGACTCACTACCTTCAGTTACTTTCGGGCAAGAGAATAAACAACACAGTCGGGTTAGTTCGCCTATAAAAGGAGACAGAGGGCCCAGAGATAAGGACACTTAACCAATCAAACAAACAAACATACAACTTGCCTCTTAATCAAGAAAATACCCAGAAAGCTACTCTTTGTCCATATTTTGCACCCTTTAACATTAGACCCCCTTAGAAAGACATCTTTCCGTCTATGTAAAAGCTCTGCTACCTTTTCTAAATGCTATAGTATCGATTCTCTTGTGTAAATCTGTTTACCATTTGCCCCTCTTTAGTACTCAACCCTTTTGTAACTGCAAAGAGAAGAGACCGCAAAACATTTAACCTTGCCCGATAAGGTGACATGTTACCCGACTCTCTTTGTATCGTCTTTCAATTAATAGATCTAGTGTTATAATGTATTCCCCAATATATATTCAAGTCATTTCTATTCTCGTAATGATTCAAACTCCATTAGTTCTCAGATCTCATTTCCTTAGTGGTTTTTGCTGTCATAAGAGAATTAAAAGTGAACTAAACTGATGACTTAATCAGCTATGGACTTCCACCCTCTAAGCATACAAGATAAATGAAAGTCCTTGATCTCAAGGCATAGAAAAGAACTTAATGTAGACTTAACTCATCTACGACAATCCTTTGATAACAAGAAGTTAGAATAACTTGGGGTGCAAGTAATCAACTTAAACACACTTGTTCTACATCTGCCATATTGAGATGGTAGTGGTACACTTTTGCACTCAGTTAGTTTTGATTGTGAGCCTCAAGGCCTACACCTAAGGCCCCACAAAGGCACCTTTCAGAACTAACTGTGTCCTCCTCTTGCAGCATCTCGACAAGCAGGAGCCCGACAACCAATCAAAGTGCCAACTCCTCGGGAAGCTGTGTGCTCGAGCCAGGAATGCCTACCATCGAGATTTCCTACTTGAACAGCATTGATATTTTTACATTATGAGGGTTTTTATTGCTTTTAAATGCTTGAGATTTATTTAGATGTTATATATATTACTTGAATAATGTTATGTTATATAAAAGTTAATACACTCACATATATATATATATATATATTTATATGTTGTTCTTTGGAAAAAAATAAAAAAAAAACATATTATTCAATAATTATTTATATGCAAGTAGCCCTTTACTACAGTGGTGAAAAGAAGTTGAGTTCTTGCATAACAACATGAGTTCAAACCCCGTCGATGACTAATTTAACACATAATCTAACAAAATCTATTGTTTGACAAAAAAAAAATTATTTATATATTAAGTAAATTTAATTAATTTATATAATATTATATATAGATTTATCTAAATCTGCCTAGTCTGCCTAGATATTGAGCCCTAACTCACTACCCAACTAGCGCCTAACGTCTTTTAGAACCATGGTGGAAGGTAAAAATGAGCGTATGAATAACATTATCCTACATGTATATTCTTCTTTTTAAAAACTAACATATTATTTAATGTTTATTTATGTATTATATAGTAAATTTAATTCATTTATATTATATAATAAAATAGTTAAATCCACCTCGTTTGCCTACCCCAACCCGCCGTCCAACTGACGCTTAGTATCTTTTAGAATCATGAAGTATAAGATGAAATTAACAATAAAACTAAAATTTATTAATAAACCCACACCCTATAATCAAATCCAACCATTTTATCAAATCTTACCATCATGCAATCTTTATCCTACGTTCATTATAACTAAAACCCTAAGATGCTCTCATAGAAGAAGAAGAAAAAGAAAAAGAAAAAAAAAAAACTCTTTTTTGAATGATGGATGATGATTTTGAAATTTTAAATTCTGCAATTAAAATATGAAACGATTTATGCAAGTGTTTTCAATTCATTTCAAAAAAATTTAATGTTTAGGAACAAAATCAGCACCTTTTTCAAAGCACAATTGCTAGCAGATTGGTTCTGTTATTTTCATTTCAAATTCAGATTTTTCCAGAGCATAATTCAAAGGCGTAAACAGAAATTTCAAGTGTGGTCGCTGTAACTGCTATTCCAAACCAAACATGGAACCTCACAAGCTTGGAAAAATTAGACCTCTCAAGAAATCATCTGACAGGCGGAATTCCATCGTCACTATCAAATCTCCATTTCTTGTCTTCATTTACAGTTGCATACAACAACCTCGAAGGAAAAGTAGCATCCGGCAATCAGATCGAAGGCCACTTCCAAACAAATGCCAACAAATGAATTGTAATGAAAAATAAGCGGTTGGCAGTTTGAGCTTCCTACCACTCCTACTCATCAGTCACGCATCCCCTTGAAGCCGGCTCCACGTTCTTGATGTACTGCACATAAAGAAGATATAACACTCATAATACGGGGAGAATGGTTGCAGAACAAGATTCTGACATACAAACCTTGTACGAAATTCCACGGTTAGCCTTGTATGGTGGGGGAATATACTTGTTTTTCCGCATGTCCATCTCTTGATCGGTTAACTGGACATCCATTCTCTTGTTTGCGACATCAACGTTGATCATGTCCCCATTCTCAATTAATCCAATAGGACCACCTTCCTGAAAACAATTCACAATCAGCACTCTTTTTTCATCTTTCTTATCGCTTTCAAGTTGCAACACATTAGTTTTTCATTCTCTTTGTGGAACACAACTAAATTTTCAGTAGCGATCAAGGCGCCAAAGTTTTTATGTAAATCCAGTAACATGACATGAAGCTCGCGGAAAAATGAATGATAAGTTAAAAACACCCGTGCTTCAGGACATATGTGGCCAACAACAAATCCATGCGAACCACCTGAAAACCTACCATCCGTCAATAAAGCAACCTCCTGCAGGACCAGAAGGCAATATCCAATGAAACGTCCATTAGGAAACAATAGCAACATACCAACTAAAAAAGCAGTGCAATGCAGCTTGAACTTTAAGGGATCACCCAAGCAAATACAACCAAAAAATAGAATTTGAATAGCGCTACCTTTCCTAGTCCTGCACCCATTATTGCACTGGTTGGTGTTAACAATTCGGGCATGCCTGGTCCTCCCTTTGGCCCCTCTCCTCTAATAACAACTACTTTCCCCTGGAAGATGACAAATACAAATACAAGTATTTACATATTCCTTTTTGACAATCCAGTTCATTTTAAAGCATTATGCCTAGGATTCAAACAGAAAAAAGATCTCTCACTAAGATTTCGTTAAGCATTACGGAAATTTTGATTTTTTGTTTTATCCAAGACCAGAATTTTCAACTTGTAAGTTTGTGAACAAATTATTTCCATAGATATCTGCAATCATGGAACAATAATCGACCTTAAAACTCATAGGATCCTTTGAGATAGCTGCAATCATGGACTCCTCTCCTTCAAAGACAAGTGCAGGACCTGGAGTATTTTTAATCAACAACTCAGCAGTTAAGGGTGTTTTATATTAAAAAGGAGAGAAACAAGTACTAACTAAACAAATAACAGAAAACAGCACCAGAGAAATGTAGCCCCTCTTTTCCTGTAATTTTTGCTACAGAACCCTCTGGTGCAAGATTTCCGTATAATATTTGCAGATGGCTGGTTTTCTTGATAGGGTTTTCCAAGGGCCTTGTATATCCTGAATGAATGAAAGGAAAAAGTAAGAAACTTTCAAAAAAAAAAAAAAGCATGAGACAGATGTGTTAAATGTTGGTCTTCAAACACATGATTTATTGACAGAAACGTCGTTAATTTAAGAGAAGATAGCTATCTTGCCTGTCCTTTAGACAAAGGAAGGAAACTTTCTGCATTCTCAGCCAGTGTCCTCCTGGTGACTGCATAACAGATGTCCTTATGTTAATGTTATATGAATTACAGTTTAAACTATTAATTCCAGATATTCAAACGATCTGTAGATTTTTAACATGCATACCAGTCATACAATCCCCTGCAACAACCCATTCTCCAAAAGGTACCGAAGGACTGCTGGTGTTCCTCCAATCTATTAAAAGAACCATTACTTGCTCGTCAAGAGAAATTAGCACCAGCCCAGAACTGATAAAACAGATGGCATATACCCGCAAAATATGCCACCAAATGTTACATTGAGTGCAAGAAAGGATACCTTGTGTACATCCTCCATGACATACTTGCCACTAGGCTTAAGATATGCAAGAAATGGAACCATATCGCTAACCTTCTGAAAATCATCTAGAGTTAATTCCAAACCAACAGACCTGCCAAGAATCTTGTCAGTTGATATTTTCATGCAAGACAATTATTAGTATACTGGAAATCCGGCTTCTCACCTCGCAATAGCAATCAAGTGCAGAACAGCATTGGTTGACCCCCCCAGTGCCATGACAGTAACCATAGCATTATGTAGTGACTTTGGAGTAATAATATCTTGAGGTTTCAAATCCATTTTTAGTAATTCCAAGAGGTATTTCCCAGCCAATCAGCACTCATCCAATTTCAATGGATCTTCAGCAGGCGTAGAAGAGCTTTTAGAGAAGAAAAAAAGCAACAACGAAAATAAAAATAAGAAATAGGTTGCTTTCAGAAATTAAATTAAATTCTGCTCTGAAGGCATCTGTACCTGTAAGGAATAGACATTTCCATAGCTTCAATGACAGAGGCCATTGTATTAGCAGTATACATCCCACCACAAGCCCCAGCCCCAGGACAAGAGTTAAGGACAACATTCTTTCACTGCTCATTGTGTATGGATCCACTTACATATTCTCCATAACACTGCAAAACGATAAAAAAAAAATAAAAAAATAAAAAAATAAAAGAAAAAAAGAAACAATTAAAAATGAAAATGTTTATGAAAATGTTTATAAAAACTGTTTTGTATTTCAAGAAAATGTAGAATAACCAAATGAAGAAGATGAAGAAAGCTTTGCAAAACTATTCCATTTCAGTGAAGGTTGATGATTAGACCAAAACGGCTACATTCCTTAGGTAAGGGAATGTTGCACAGATCCAAACCTAATGTAGGACTCCATCAGATTGTGATATATGGTGATCCAATGGCATGCAAGCCATAAGCTAGGAAAGGATCTAAGAGGTACACTTGTCATATAAGCTCAAGGTACTATCCAACACACTAACACACAAGGAACTAAAGGACAAAACTTTAAAATTTATACGGTAAGCTAATTAAACTCTAATAAAAAAATACAAATTTTATGACTAATTTTAACTTCACATTGCAAACATAGCGATTTATGTTCTGAAGCAGCTTTTTATTTTAAGTGCAAATGATATTTACATTAAGATATTATCAGACACAAAAACTGATGTGTGAGTTAACATTTTCCACCTAGCGTCTAAGTCTAGGCACCCTTTCTTAATTTTCAAACGCCTAGGGATAATCGGGATGGTGGCTAGCCGCCTAGCACATAGGCGGGGTTAGGCGGGGCGGCTTAGGTGGCACTAGGCGGGGGATTTTTAGAATAGTGATCTTGAGTGACTTTCCCTTCTCCCATAACCCTTCATAAATCTTTATGTAGATACTAGCTTATTTATTGATGAGAAAATTGAAAGAACAGCCATTTGTACCAAATGCAAACAAAACTATGTAGACATTTTTGGAGATTTAGTCAATTAACTGAACTAGCTCATATTGCACTACATTACTGGTCTTGGAAACAATTTTACTAAAATGAAAAGGTAAACACAAATAAATCCAATTCCACATGTTAGATTACTGTGGAAGCTACAGAAAGTGGCACTTCATGTATCTACTAGAATAAAATAGAAATTTTCATCTTTGTCACATTCAGTGACGGCTTCACAAAGGAAATGGAAAGAGGTTCAAAACACACATCATTTCTTATACCAAAGAAACAAAAGCAAGATGAAAACAAGACCACAACTACGAAATACAGAAAACCAGTTAACAGGACAGATATCTTTTTACTCAGAACCAAAAGTAGGCATCTCTGACATTAGTATTCAAACCTCAAATTAGAATGCATACCTGAAATGCAGATACTATATCAAAGTATTGCCTTGGAAGTGCCCAGGCTGCAAGGAAGACAAGAAAGATAAATAAAACAAATATTATCTAACCAATAGCCCGCATATTTTTCTATTGAAAAGAACATATCCAACAAGCAGATTAATTTGCGAGCAACTATGATGTCTATCACACCACATCAATCATCAGATGATAGTGTAGTAAAGAAGTTATAATATGTTCCAAGATATTGTAGGTCAGTGATACGAACTCCAATAATAAGAGAACTATTTCATGGAAACATACGCAAAGTACAGATCCAGAAGTACCAAGATTCAGAAATTTAATCCAGAGTCTTGTTTAAGTAATGAGAAGTTTAGTGCTATTTGCTGGAACTGAACTTGACTTGATATAGTGGGAGCAAACCAATTTATGTGTTTGTTCTAGTCAAGTAAAATCACATTGTTGTAAATACAAATTGGATGCACGTGATCATGGAATCTGTTTGCATATTGGTTACGGCAATACTCCTTTGATTCTGCATTTTGAAATGTATAGATATAATGTATGTGATGTGAAAAACTCTTATGTGATGAGAATAATTGATCACATTGATCACTTCTATTAAAAGTTTGTGCAGCTGAAAATTTAGCTTAGTTCATGCTCAAGTGGGAGAATATAAGATATAAGGACATGAGCATGATAGTAAGTTGGTTTTGATTTTGACAGCTGGTATGATTCAAACTGGTATAGAAGATCATATGATAAGAGGATTATATGAATTGTTAAGGAATAGGATAGAAACTGCAGAAGGATCCTATCATATCGGTTAGCATTCAAAAGGAAACGAATTTGGTTTCATGTATGGATTCTGATAAGACATTCAGTGTATTGCAATGACTGTTAGTTAATACAGTTGATATTAACTTGTATCTAATTGGTTGTGTTAAGTATTGGTTTGGTTTTGCTACATCAGTTGGTTCACATAATTACACAGTGCAAATTAAGTATGTTGTGATTTTTGGGTTAATTCTGCGATGTAATAGAAAAGATTCTTAAGTTCCATATTTTAAAATGCATACGTAAGTTGTATGTGAGGTTACGCTTTTGTTATCCAAAAGATTTGGCGATCACTTCTATGAATATGAAAGGCTGTGTGATTAATATGTTTCATACTCAAGTGAGAGAATGTTAGAATATGAGTATGAAATTGAATATTATAGCCGGTTGAAGTGTTTCAATTGACATAGAAAAGTCTTGCTAGAAAGCTTTAAACTATCCTAATTCTTGTAGGATTGTAATTCAAATATGATTTGAATTCATATTTGGTATCCTATGGTGATTCTAATAGGAGAACAAATTAGGATTGATCTATTATAAATAATGACCACTGCTCTCACAAAATATTCGCTCAATATTGAACTAAGACCTATTGTTAGTTTGAGTACTTTTGGGTTTGCAAGAGAGGAGAAGGTGCACTGTTTAGAAGTCTGATTTGGCTTCTTCTTCTACTGCAACGGTTTAGTTTGTTATTATGTTTATTGTATTGTGATTTTAATGCTTGTATAAATTTGTGGTTGATGAGCTTTATCTTTTAACTTATGTTTTCGACAAGTTTAGTCTTACATGTCAAACACCTGAATTATTAAGATACCGCCGTCTCTAGTGTAGAAAGAAAAGACCATCTTTTCAATCGATAACATAGCTTCACGAATGCTATATGACTAATGACCCAAACGAAAGCACATGGTTTACGAAAAACAAGCAGAAAGATAAACCCCGAAGAATCACAAATCAAATTTCAAATTACAGAGCAACACAGGACCCACATTTCCATCCACAATAACAATAGGGAATTTAGTGAATTCCCAGAAAAAAGACTCACATTTTTGTCACAGCCAGGGATGGAGATGTTGCCGTCGTACCACTGAGCGCCCATAACAGTCTCGATGCTGTCGGCAATCAAGTCCCGAGACTGCAAGCTGTAGCACATTCCTCTGGTACCCATGGAAATAGCATCACTGACCCCGACCGTGTTGAACCGGAACCCCACCATGCCGGCCTCTCGGACCCCTTCCTTGACGGCTTCCGAGAGGCCCAGCAGGTGCATGTTGCAGGCGTTCCCTTCGTACCAGACCGACGATATGCCGATCTGGGGCTTGCTCAAATCCTCCTTGGAGAGGCCCACGCCGTGCAGAATGCCCCGGGACCCACCCTGGGACTTGGGCTCCGTGATGCGGGAGCTGTACCTGTTGAGCTTTTGGTGCTGCTTTGCAGACGGGGGCTGGGGTGATTCGACGGAGATGGAGGGCGGCGATTGGGCGGCCTCAGAAACAGAGGCTCTGACAAAGAATGGGGGTCGGTGTTGGCGGGGCCCATGAGGGGGTGGTAGTAGGGACTTGACGGCAGCGGCGGTGGGGGTAGGGCGTGGAGGTGGAGTGAGGAGAGTGGCTTGCATCATGGCCGTGGAGTGTGGTGGTTGGTTTGGGCGTTTGCGTTTTAGGAAGGGAGTATGATTCTCTCCTTTTTTGCCACCCTCGCCTCTTATTTGAACAGTTAAGTCACATCAACGTTTTAACATGAAAAGTGAAGATGAAAAGAGATGAAAATGGATAGAAAGACGAGAAGAGAGAATCCTAGTTTTTTGGGAAGGGGATTGGGAGGAAAGGACTTTTAAAAAGGGAATGTTTTATTGGGTTTTAGCCTTTTAGTTTTTGTTTCGTAGAGATGTGGGAGGCTTCACTTTCAAATTCAGTACCAATTAGATACTACTTAACTTTAAAAAAAAAGTAGTTATGAAAAAATAGTTTTTTTTACGTTAGGTAAACTTTCAAAATCAGCGTTTTCATAGTTTTGGATAAAAATAAAAAATAAAAAATAAAAAAAAACTGCTAAAAAGGCAAGGCAGCAAAACCCAGTTTTGGAAAACCAGTTTTTTTATCACAATACACGGCTGAACAGTGCCATTAAATGAATTTTTCAAAATGGCAACCTTACCCTCTCTTTCTCATCCCAGCTCTGGACTCCACCCCCTTTCTCCAGTCGCTCTCCGGCACCACACTACCCAGATTCACCACCCTATCCCCTCCATCTCTTCTTACTCCCTAGATTCACCACCCAATCTTTTTTCCAATCCCCACCCAATACACCCGTCGCCACCTCGCAGACCATGATCCCAACCCACTCCCTGCTAGATGATAACCTAGATCCCACCCACCCATCCACTACCTCACCTTTCAAAACATGTAATGCCTTGGAAATCGAAATGCAGGAAATAGAAATGAGAGTGAGGACAAAGGTTCCAGATCGTTGGAACTCAAAGAGAAATGTGAAGGGACGAAGGTGGGTGAGGACTTTGAAATTTCAAGAGGGATCATTGATGAAAAATGGAAGAAAAGCCAGAAACATTTTAGCAGAACGAAATATAAAGAAAGAAGAATGAAAAAGTTAGAAAGAAAGGGAAACAAAGAAGAGAGGAAAAAGGAAACAATCATGAACTTTTTGGCAAAAAGAAAAAGAAAGGAAGAAAAACACATAAGTTTTGTTTTTTTTATTCTTTTGTTATTTTACACAATTACAGCTGTTTTATATAAATATTTACCCACTTTATTTCACTGTTACTTATTCTTATAGCACAACAGAAGTAGTTTTTTTTTCTTTTTTCAAAGCACATCAATAACAAACTAACCCTCACTCTCGTGATCTCATGATTCTCATCACTGTGTTTGTTTCTTGGTTGAGAAAATGCTGGAAAATCTCTTAAAGTGAGACTTGTTCATAAATTCTCTGTCATCTCACAATTTAAGGTTAATTTTCGTGATAATATTATGAAATAACATTTTTATTATAAATAGTCATTAAAATTAAAAATCAACCAATGTTGTCTTGAGCTGCCTCCATCACAATATGTTTGTAAGTCTCCAACCTCAATTTCAATTCCCATTTCAACTAATAGGTTGTTACCTTCTTTGATGCAGGTTCCCAATCGAAATCAAGGTGGTGAGAAAGTTCACATTGACTTTAGGAAGCTCAACACAACAATCAGGGAAGATCACTATCCCCTTCCATTCATTGAGCCTTATTATGAGAACTTTGAAGGGCAGGTTGTGGAGGATGTACCCCTCCATGCCATGGGCTCTAATGGAGCTTAAAAGAGAGGTATTGTCTGACTGGAAGACGGTAAAGCAAGTGTTTCTTAGGAGGCAGCCCATGCATTCAAATAAAGAAGACCTAGGAATCTCCAACAATCCACAACCAGATTTGCGTTCCTAAACCCTACTCTTTATTGCTTTTACTTTACCATGATTGTTGTGTTTGTTAGTTGTGTTGTTTGTTTGTTTGAGTGTGAGTCTTTGTTTGAAACATTGAGGACAATGTTTGGTTTAAGTGTGGGGGGGAGGGGGGTAAACAAGCTATTTTTGCATGATTTTCATGGGATTTTATCACCTATCACTTCTAATGTTGTTTCTCACTATTTTAAGTGTTTTTAGTGTGTTTTGAAGTGTCTTTATGTATCTTAAACAGAAAATACGAAAATTTGAAAAATAGTTTTGAAAAACCCAAAAAGAGTTGTTTTAGAGTTATTTTTGTGTGTTTGTTTGTATTTTAGGGTACCTTCCAACACAATGATGAGGATTTGGTTTTTAATTGCATGACTGTTAAAGAAAGATACAAACATGGATGAAAGTTTGATTTGCTCTTTGGTTTATGCTTAATTGTAATTGTCGTTTATGAATTCACATCTAATCACAAAGAAAAAAATCAGTTTTTGTAACATGCTTGAAAGAAGGAACTCAAACTAACGCTACAACCCTGAGAGACTTGAGCCTAAACTTTGTTTGGAGAGTTATAAATCTGAGGATTATTGTTTTCTAAAGTCGTTGCATGATCTCATCATTTATTTGCTTGGTTGCTACTTAGAATGCGTTTCATCATTATAGTTCCAAATACTAGAAATCATGCCCATTTCATTCAAAGCATGATATTGATTGCATAGCATACAATAAGATGAAGTTGTTTAGTTAAACCAAAGCCAAAAAACCTTACCCCTTGCATATGTATTGTAGGTTTAACCCCTTTGAGCCTTATTTAGCCTATTTTCTTTGTTAGCCACATTATCCTTACCTAGCCTAGAATAGGACTATTCATACCCTTGTTCTTAAAGGATAGTGAAGCATGACTTAAATGGAATTCCTTTTGATCAACGTTTTGCAGAAAAACAAGTGTGGGGGAAGGGTTTTTATTGAAAAAAGAAGAAAAACGAGTGTGGAGGAATGGCTTGAATTAATTCTTCCAGATGTTAAGCACATACCTAGCCTCTTTTGATCTTCAAAAAGGTCCATCCACATCGCTCCATGCATGTGCTATCCATTCCAAGCCCAAAACTACTCTAAAATGCTCCAAATTGCCTTTTCTTGCCACTTTTCCATTTGGACCTACAAACGCATGAAAATAGCTTAAAACACTCTAATAAATATAAACTAATTGAGTAAATGCAAGGAAATAAGCTAACAATGTTGCATAAATATGCTCCTATAAAAAACCAATCATATGATGATACTTTACGAACATTTCATATGTTAAACTAATCTAGTTTAATATAAAGGGCAATGGTTATTGTTTTAAGTCGTCTCATATAAATGTTATATGCTTAAACGATAAGTCCAAGGAATATGTAATTGAGAGAATGTGATCTAAAGAAGTTAGATTCATGAGACCATTCTCTTTTGTATACATATCCTAAACGTTTCTGATCATAGGATTGCCAATTGGGCATTGACAGTCTATTAAGATCAGTACGTGCTATGTCTTCTCTTAGGAAGAGTGACTGGTCTTGAGTCATTGGTGTGACTGACACCAAGACAAACATGTAGGTGCTCAATAGAGAATGAGTCCACTGAACATGATGAACAAGGAGTTTTCATATTCATGTCACATGAGAACTCATAGTTGGGATAATGCAAAGTAGTCCTTTGACTTGAGGCATCATAGTTGTCTTGTGGTTAGGTCCTTGATCTTTTAGTTGGGGTTAAGCCACTTAGCCATAGAGGCAAGTGTGTGCGCAACAAGGGATCCCTAACCTTCATACCGTTTGAGGGAGAATACTCTATGATATGATTAAGAATCTTTGGCAAAAAGATGAATGAGATTTAGGAAGTCGTTCCAAATCACATTCAAGGTAATCATCCAAGTAAGAGAATCACATTGGATAGTAGACATGAATAAACTATCAAACCAAACAACGTGGTCAAGAGTATTGTATTAGAGAAAGACCTTATTGCATTGTAATCCTAAACTGAATAGGTTCTCTACCTCTTCTGATTAGCTTGGATAGCCATGATATACTTCTAGGTGTCACTCATGGTTTGTGGAAGCCCTAAAGATGTATAATCACTAAAGGAAGAATTGAAAGTAAGTTTCAATTCACAATCGATTTGAAGAGTTCTAATCGCCCACTGCCTCGCTAAAAGGAACCTAATGGATTGTACACCGAGTAAGGTAGAGATTGAAGAATCAACGGAGATGAATAAGGATAATTAAATCGTTTAATTATTTATGGCTAGGATTAATTAATATGTTAATTAATCAAACGAATATATTCGTTATAGACCTTGGGTTAGTTTTGGGCCGCAAGGCCCAATGGGATTTGAATGTCAAGCCCATTATCTCAAGTTGTATGACAACTTGAAACACAAAAGGCCTCAAAGCCTAAAAAACCCAATATGGCCTGCCGTAAGGGTGAGGGGAAGTAAACTTGGCTTAATTGCAAGTTTGCCACTCCATTGTGAGGTGGTATAAAGGCAACTTTATAGCTATTTCATCCTTAGGGTTTCTTTTGGAGAAAAAGGTGAGAACACAAGCTCTCATTTTCTCTCTAAGAGGCCGGCCACCTTAGAGAAATTACTAGCATCCATTTCATCCAAGGTCACTCATCTCTTCATCAATGCTCTCCTTGGTGTGGAGACTTAGAGGTTCTTTATTTTGGGAACTTGGAGAATCCATTCTACGATCTTCCTCCAAGAAATCCATGGAGCCAAGAAGAAAGGAATGAAGGCCCTCTCTCTTGAGTGATTAGCCTTTGCTTATGCAAAGAGGAATCAACAACGGTATAAAATTTCTTAACTCACTTTGTTTCGAGTTGAGTTTTGGTTCACCATAACTACTAGGCTTTGAATTTCATGGGTTAAGTTTTGTTTTTGAGTGCATACAAGCATGATTCCGCCTTTTAATTGCTAATAACATGCATAGATGTTGTTCAAATGAACTTGCTTTCACAAATATGTCCTTCAGGAAATACAATATGAGTGGGACTATTTCAACTCTAGGTGAAAATCACTCCTATAAATAGAAGAAGGTTTGCAACATTCAAGGACCTTCAACACAACACACAAATGACACACCCCGACCGAAAACAGGGTATGCTGGCCGTCACGTGAAGGTGACGTAGCCATGTGCACGGTGCAGAAGCAATATTAATATAAGAAATGTGAATAAATAAAAACCCAACTAACTAGAGCACTAGATAAGATAAGGTGCAATATGAAATAACTATGAATTCACAACCAGAGCATAAGTAGCCTAAGTGCAGTCCAACAGGACGATTACTAATTATACAACACCAAAGGTAAACCTACAATGGTGATAATCTGTCAGAGCTACCGTGGATTCCTCCCAAGCCACCAAAATCACTCCTAAATAGAACCTGGACGGGTACAAAACAGAAAATGTGAGTGGGCAAAAACAAAGCTTTACAAAACCATTTCATTTATCAAAGATTGTAACCCTTTGCCGTAAAACTTGTATAATTTTCTAGAAAATAAAATACATATCTATACCACAACCATGCTCAGAATGGCAAAATTCACAAATATGCCATGTCAAATTTCTCAGCAATAAAATATGTAAGCCAGGTGATATAAATCAATGCAAATGATATGTTAGCTAGAGTCACCTAACGTGACCTGTAAGGCTCAAATCCACATCTCAACAAATATACCGGCACACGAGTCGGAACCACCTGAAGTGGTATGTACGATAGGATTGGGTGTGAATAAATACACTCAAGTGCTATGATCACGTGAAGACTGCACCAATAATCGTGGGTCACTTACGAGTCAGAACCACCTATAGTGGTTTGTACGACAGGATGTGCACCTAACTTGGATCCAAGGTGAGCGTATGGTGCGAGAGGTGAACATCACGTGAATGATTGTGCCCTAACTCTGGGCGGGAGCACTAACACCGGGGTGCAGGTTTACGAGCTCTCAACACGTAACATAAACAATCTAAAACTCACCTGGTACTAACACCGGGGTGCAGGTTTATGAGCTCTCAACACGTAACATAAACAATCTAAAACTCACCTGGTACTTACCTGAGCGTCCACCGAGTCAAATCACAATATGCACACTATATTAATTCAATGATCTACGATAAATCAATATGCATGGCATTTCTAAACATAATTTCATTTAAATCGATTTTTTGGGAAAAATCTCAAGTATATAGGTATTTCATGGTCTGGGTTCGCGTTCGTAGTCGCGAGGCAGGGGGGGATGAACTGGGCTTGGGCTGTTGTTTTTTTTTTCTTCTTCTTCTTCTTCTTCTTCTTCCCCATCTTAAAGTATTTTCTAAATTCACCCACACTAAAAATCCCAAAAATATGGAGTTCATGGTCTGGGTTCGCGTTCGCGGTTGCGGGGCGGGGGGGAAAGAATTGGGTTTAGGTTGTTGTTTTTTTCTTCTTCTTCTAGTTTGCAGATTCGGTTTTTCTTTTTACCTTTTTTTTCTTCTTCTTCTTCCTCCTCCTCCACTTTTATTTAATTAATTATTTTAATATTTTTAATGACACGTGGCGCCCAGTCATTGTCTACTAATACACCCCGACTGAAATCAAGGCGTGCTAGCCTTCAAGTGAAGGTGACGTAGCCATGTGTATAGTGTGAAAGCAATAATAATATACAAATGCGTATAAATAAAAACCAACCTAACTAGATCACTAAATAAGAATAAGTGCAAGACAAACTAAGTGTGAATTCACAACTAGAGCATAAGTAGCCCAAGTGCAGTCCAGCAGGACGAATACTAATTACACAACACCCAAAGGTGACCATACAATGGTGATAATCTGTCCAATCTACCGTGGATTCCTCCCAAGCCACCAAAAAGCACTCCTAACTAGAACCCGGAAGGGCGCAAAACAAAAAGTGTGAGTGGGCAAAAACAAAGCTTTTCAAAACCATTTCAATTATCAAAGGTAGTAACCCCTCGCCGTAAAACCCGTATAATTTCCCATGAAATAGAATACATATCTATACCACAACCATGCTCATAATAGCAAAATTCACAAATATGCCATGTTGAATATCTCAACATAAAAATATGTAAGCCAGGTGATATAAATCAATGCAAATGATATGTCAGCCGGAGTCACCTAACATGACCTGTACGGCTCAAATCCACATCTCAACAAATATACCTACACACGAGTCGGAACCACCTAAAGTGGTCTATACGACATGATTGGGTGTAAATAAATACGTTCAAGTGCTACGATCACGTGAAGACTGTACGAATAATTGTGGGTCACCTACGAGTCGGAACCACCTATAATGGTTTGTATGACAAGACTATGCACCTAACTTGGATCCAAGGTGAGCGTATGGTGCGGAAGGTGAACATCATGTGAAGGACTGTGCCATAACTCTGGGCGGGAACACTAACACCGGGATGCAGATTTATGAGCTCTCAACATGTCTCACATAATCATAAAGTAACATAAACAATCTACAACTCACCTGGTACTTACCTAAGCATCCACTGAGTTAAATCACAATATGCACACTATATTAATTCAATGATCTACGTATAAATCAATATACATGGCATTTATAAACATAATTTCATTTAAATCGATTTTCTGCGAAAAATCTCAAGTATATAGGTATATACAGAAAACCAAAAGCCCACTCACTGATATGTGGAAGGGTCGTAGCCCCCAAGCCTTGATTAACTGCGCTCGTCCTGAGGATAGGTCTCACCCATATGCGAAACAACTATATAAACGTTAATTTAAAGCACATAAACAAAACTAGCTAATAACTTCTCATACATTGCTCAAATGGGGTGTTTGAATATACCGAGGTGATCTACTCAACACCACAAACATCCCCAAAATTTTAAAATAATTTTTGGACCAACCACGCACTGCCACATGCCGGCAAGGGCATGGCCAAACACGCCCCCACGCGAGGCCAACCTAACTAACGAAAACTTAATTGCCGTTATGAATATTCCGTTAAACATACCTGACGCCGTTAATCACCGTTAGGAATATTCTGTTAAAGTTGACGGAATATTCTCCTTCTTCTTCGGTGGATTGCCGGACTCCACCATCGGCCGACGTCTGTGTCACTGGAAAGTGGAAAATTTTCAAAGCCTGATATCTCCGCCATTTCTCAACCAAATTTCATAAAATTTGTCTCAAATTGAAGCTCTAAACAAGTAGAGCATGTTCTTACCTTTCAAAGGTCCTAAAACCAACGGAAAAATGGTCAAAGAAATCCTTGAAAACTGGCTAATCCTGCAAACCCATAACCAAGCTCATTTTGACGTCCAAACTTAACCAAAACTAACCTAACATGCTAGAGAAGACTATTGATTACCTTTGTAAGTCTTAAAATTTGGTATAACCTCAACGATCACGTCAGAGTGAAATCGACTCCTTGCTGGAGTTCAAAGTTATGAGGTTCTCGAGGTCCTTACTTCGAACAACTGGTATGTACAAGTTCGTGGGACCATGAGGGAAGTGATGGTACCTTCCAAACACTCGATCCGTGAGAGTAACGTAGGTTTGGAGGTTGGTCAACCAATGTACGGACGGATGCAGGTTACACGTGTGTGCGAGTGTGTGTATGTGTGTTCGGATTGGGCACCTAAAAACCACCCTAAGCTCTAATTGGGCTGCATTCCAAATCCATACAAAACAATACCAATTTCCAATTGGGTCTAACAAGGTAGGATATGAAATAATTGGTCCCATTCCTTAGCCCAATAACACATATCACACAACGTTCAAGGGCAAAATAGAAATTTCACATTGTCGATAAAAAATAATTTGGGACGGGCTGTCACACAAATTTGTCATGCATAATTTCTTGCTTTACCTCTCACTTTTGAGAACTAACTTCGTCAAGCATATCTCTTAGTTTGTGTTAAACAACTCTGTGACTGACAATTGGTGACATCTTTTAGGTTGTGTAAACAACTCTGGAGCCATATAGTCAGGCAATCGATGAGTATCTCTCATTTTGTATTAACAACTCTACTCCAAGTTCGGTTGACTACTTATCCAAGTCTCTATCACAAGGATTCTTTGAGTTTAGACGGTGCAAAGAAGGGTTATTTTGAGCATCTCAGTTTGTATAAACAAATCTATAGCTCTAGAGTAGTAAAATCGATGTTGATGCCACCTCACTCTTCTTCTCTGATAATTTTAGCCTTAACATGAGGTGTGGCTGAGAGGAATTCATTACACATTCTATAGCTAGGAATTGCCTCAAGATTGGCAGAAGATTTTCTAGAGTTCTTGTTGGTGGTGAGGAGGGGTTGCCACTGACTAGGGTGACTGGGGTGTTGACCAGATTAATTCTAGACATTGCAAAGAAGAGAAAGAAATGGTAAAGAAAGAGGGAAGAGAGAGCGAGCCAGACAAAAAAATTGTAGATTAATAGTTAATAAGATGAATAAAAAAATGACAAAAAAATAGTCCGTGACTTAGTGCAACATTGCACCAAATACTTTATTATTCTTATACTGGTTAGTTTGTGCCAAGCTAATCCAGCTTAATCCCTGAGGCTAGTCCAGTCCGAGATAATCCGGTGCAACAAACATAATTCTTCTTTAATTTTGCAAGCAGAAGTTGTGGTGCTTAAATTGGGTCTTCTATACATTGGGCATTAAGACTAGGCATCAATTGTGTTCAAAAGGAAGGAGATTTAGAGGTTCTCATCGACATCATTCATGACAATGTGCAACTTCTTTGAATAATGAGTAAGCTTTCATAAACATTATTCATGCATATATTTTGGGAAGTTAACATACAATGCATGCAGTAGCGGAACTTTTTTTTGCTAAACAGGATATAGCATTATCCAGGCAAAGATGCCAAAGTTTTACAGGAAAGCCTACCCTGAGGCAAACAGCCAACAACAACTACAAGAAAAGAGTAGTGCAAGGAGGTACAGGAAACCATGACGCCACATCTAATGCTAAATCATCCCTCCTCACATTACCATATACGTTTGGGTGGGGGGGGGGGGGAGGGCAAGGAAGGCCGTCATTACAAAGAACATGAACAAGGGAAGATGGGGGTTTATCGACCTAAATATGACCATATACTTCCCTACTTCACGACGATGCCAAAGGGTCCGCAACCGAGTTGGCTAGTCTTGGAACCCAAGACCAGCGACAATCTTGAAAAGCCACATTCTATTGCTCTTAACTAGAATGGGAAAAGTTTCCCAACTGCCCTTCTTTGCCATATCCCTAAGGCAAGAAATTGATTCCTGGTAGTCAGACTCAACGATTACCGAATTCCAACCCCTACAAATCCCCAGCTTACACCCATGCATAATAGCCAATGCCCCCGCCATTGCTACACCTGTCGCCTTCACACCATACGTGCATGCCGCCAAGAACCTTGCATCTTTATCCTACGCCACCACTCTTGTAAATCCCAAACCTTCACTAGCCACCCAACTGGCATTGACATTAATCTTTACAAAGCCTGGACTCGGTGGAGGCCATCGGATACAAATATTCTATCTTGAGAACTGGGCACGAGCGTAGTGGTTGGTAGTGATTTAGCCTTTTTGAAGGTTGTAGCCGAATGGAAAATAGTAGCGATTACCTGCCTTGGGTAGATTTGTTGTTGGTTGAACTGGAAGTTACACCTTGATTTCCATATATGCTAGCATGTAAAGGCAATATATGATAACAGATTATTCCTCACCTCCTTCGAACCATTGGCCGTATCAAACATTTCTAGTAGCCAGTTTGCCCAAGTTATGATCTCCATCCGATTAATCCTTATATTAAAATTTTCCCCAAACCAAACCACCTCCACCCATAGGCATTGAAGAAAAAGGTGCTCAGCTGACTGTTCATGCGACTTGCAAAGAGGGCATAGGGTGATAGAGACGATCGTGGATATCATTATAATCACAATTATACTTGGTTTTCATAATTTCTTAATTCCAAATACAATGTACTAGTTATGACTATATGTCGTTAAGATCTATAAACGATCTAATTTGTAATTTGAAGCTTCTTGAAAAAATGGAGCAGCTGAGCAACTACAATAAGAGATGGAACCATATATTATTCAACATTATTACACCACATAGCCATTGCATCAAGGTTTACCCCATGATACCAACAGACGCTTCAAAATAAACAAATTCCAAAACCCAAAACCCAAAAACTAGCTAAAAATACTAGAAAGAAATTAAGGTTCACACATTACATTTAGGAACACAGTACAAATGATCATTTGATGCCTTCAAAGTCTTCAAGCAGCCACCACGCTGTGAAGCACGACTGTCTCGACGGTGAGGCCTGGGCCGAATCCGAACAGCACTCCCCACTCCAGTCCCTCTCCGCTTGTCTTGAGTCCTTTCTCGGCCGACTTCCTCCTCACCTCGTCCAAAATAAACAAAACACACGCACTCGACATGTTGCCGTAATCGGATAGCACTTGCCTTGTGGCCTCTAGTTTCTCCGGCTTAAGTGCCAACTTGGCCTCTACTTGGTCCAGAATAGCAGGGCCACCTGGGTGTGCAATCCAGAAAAGCGAGTTCCAGTCCGAAATGCCTATAGGCTTGAAGGCCTCATTAAGGCTTTTTTCGATGTTCTTCGAAATAAGCCCAGGAACGTCCTTCAGAAGGTGAAATGTAAGCCCGACTTCACGAAGATGTCCGTCAATTGCCCCATCACTGTCGGGGAGAATGGTTTGCGCCGCCGAGACCAATTCAAACAAGGGCTTCTCGACTTCGGGCACTGGATCCGCACCAATGATGACGGCCGCTGCACCATCACCAAACAAGGCTTGACCCACAAGACTATCAAGGTGGGTGTCACTAGGCCCGCGGAAGGTGACCGCAGTGATCTCAGAGCACACAACAAGAACACGTGCACCCTTGTTGTTTTCGGCCAAGTCCTTGGCCAAACGGAGAACTGTGCCTCCAGCAAAACAGCCTTGTTGGTACATCATGAGGCGCTTGACGGAGGGGCGGAGGCCCAAGAGCTTGGTGAGCTGGTAGTCAGCGCCAGGCATGTCGACACCGCTGGTGGTGCAAAAGACCAAGTGGGTGATTTTGGACTTGGGCTGTCCCCATTCCTTGATGGCCTTGGTGGCAGCCTCTTTGCCAAGCCTTGGGACTTCAACAACCACCATGTCCTGCCGAGCATCGAGTGAGGGTGCCATGTACTCGCACACACTTGGATTCTCTTTCAAAATTTCTTCAGTCAAGTACATGTAACGCTTCTTGATCATGGATTTGTCACCTGAAAATTACATAAACATCACAAGAAAAGTTAACTACCACACATTTTGTTTTTGGTGCAAGCAATGCTACTAATCTGTTCCACCCGGAACAAAGGGAGAAGGATTTAAACCCAAAACGCAATGAATTAAACAAAAATGTCAAATCCAAAAGACCAATCCACGAATTACCACCCAACTTTATATGAAATGTTCAAATCCATTGGCAACACACAATAAAATTGTAGCCTTTTCTTTTTGTGGCATAACTCTCCTAATTTGGTTCATTTGCAGCAAGCAGCCTTACTTTTTAACGTGGCTGAAATAAATGTTTTGAAACTGACGTGCTAAATAAATAAAATAGAGTAACATTAAGGAGACTAAAATACATCCCCAAACCACATGAAATCAAGCAGCACAACAACCCCGGCCATGTCCACCAATGAGTCTAATTTACTCGAAGTTTTAATTTGCTAATGACTTAATTAAATATAATTAAAAGGGTAATTAAAGAAAATCTAGCTGTGTTTTCCTTGTAGTTTGCATGTTGTACACGTATACTGTTCTGCTGGAATGCTTTTCTCTTCCATTAATAGCAGAGCTCAATGAAGGGAGATGAGAGGAAAGGAAACACAGATCTTTCTTCATTCATGGACCTTATACATATTAATTTTCTGCAACCTCAGTTACCACGCACATGCATATATAGCAATAGGAATAAGATATTGCAAACAAAAAAAATATATTAATCAACAGAAGAAAAAAAGAAAACGGAGAGGAAGTGAAGTGTACATACACATGCGCTGGAATTTTTCTTTGAGCTCAGCCTTGTGCTCGCTGTTGGTGATACGAAAGTAGTAGTCGGGGTATGTGGCTTGGTCTACACAATTGGGAGGAGTTGCAGTCCCAATGGCAAAAACAGTGGCCGGACCCTCAGCCCTCTGAGCCTTGCGAACTTCCTCGACGGTCACCATTTTTTCTATGTATCCGATGGTCGAGAAAGATCAAATATGACAGAGGGCTAGAGCTAGCGCTAGAGGTGGTGGTGTTGTTGAAGGAGGAGGTGAGGGCGGTGTGACAAAATAGTGAGAGAAGTGGATTGTATTTATACAAGGAGGAAAAGAAGGGAAAGAGGTTAAAAGGGTAGATGAGGGTCACGTGATTGACCAATGCATGCCAGCCATCAGTGGGAGCACCAACAACCACCTACAGAAGGAGAGAAGGGGTTAAAAGGCTTCAGAGGCCTGCTGGCACGTGCATTTTTTGAGTTTGGCGTAGATTGCTGCCCATCGAACATTCGCATGATCTACATGTGGAACATGTTTCTTCTAACGTTTCACCACTTTAGCTGGTAATTTTAGTAGCTAAGTTTTAAATAACTTTTGCCACTTCGTACTACGATTTAGTGGTATTCTTCTTCATTTGTAAGTAAGAGGTCTTAGATTCGATTCTTGCTAAAGTCGAGTATGAACCACATTATGGCTAGCACATTGTGAGGCTAGACTCACTCTTCCTTAACATAGATAATATCGTTTGTTAAAAAAAATAAAGCTTTTAATATCTTTTTCAAAAATACTATTCTTACTATCTATTTATACCATCACTTGTACCATTTCAACAACACTATTCATATATTTTCTCTATCTCTTTCTTTTTATTCCTTGTACTTTTTTGAGATATGTAAAATATCAGAGCTAATAGATTTTCTAATTCAATGCAGAGTACTCAGTTGACCACGAATCAAAGCTATGTATGATTACTAGCCTTCATGCATGCGCTCACGAGCGTGCATAAGGCATTTTTTGAATCATGGCATGCTAAGCGCGACTTGCAAGTTTTAAATGTATTTGTATGCATAAATTGACAAAATGAAAGTCAAATATTTGAAGTAAATGAATAATCTTAGATCATGCTAGAAGAAACCCCTCATAAATCAATTAAAGCAACTGAATTCACATAATAAAATCGGTCTTTATAGAATTTGCATAAACAATAGAGAAAATAATATTTAATAAACAATTGATTGAATCACATTATTGCTAGCCCATTGTGAGGCTAAGCCCACCCCTTCCCCCCTTAGAGTAGATCATATCGTTTGTTAAAAAAAAAAAAAATCATTTGACAACTAATTTAATCACATTATTATCTGCGTGCGAAAGACCTTTTTTATAACCAACATTTAATAAACAACTGATTGAATCACATTATTGCTAGCCTATTGTGAGACTAAGTCCACCCCCTCCACTTTAGTGTAGATTGTAGATGCAAATTTCTTCCTCCTTGTTCTTGGACAAAATTGCACCTACAAAACAAATAACACTTTAGGTCAAGGCCAAGAGCCCACGATCAATTGGGGGGGGGGTGCTTTGGCAGAAGAACCTCTGATGCCAAAGTTAGAATTTTAAGGGAAAATGTATGGAGAATTTAGAGAATTTAGCAAGAGAATTGGAATTGAGTTTTGGAGAGAATGGGGGTGTTTATATAGGGGTGTGGCCGGCCCCCTTGGGAAGAGATGGACCAGCCACTTGGATGGCTTTTTGGGTGAGATTTTTGATTTGTAGCTAATTAGTAAATTAATTGAATAATAAATCAATTAATTTGCTAATTAATATAATTAAAAAGGA